>NC_030815.1:76645370-76948401 GCF_001704415.2 Capra hircus
GAGGACGGAGCCAGTCGCTGGACTGGTTTCCCCCGTGTGTCTCTCTCTCCCCTTTTCTCCCTCTGCTCTTTACTCTAATTTCAGGCTGAATTTCCACCTGGGGCGCAGAGGCTCGCCAAGTCTACTTACTTGCCCTGGCTGTTAAGACCCGCGCGAAAGGGAGCCTAAGGCGAGGCACCCTTAGATATTCAAGCGAGCGCTGGTGGCCCAACGTAGATGGTGCAAATTCCTTGTCTGGAATTTTATTGGTCTTCTGCGTAATCCAAGCTATTCAGCCCTCTTTCTCCACTTAATTCTCCTACTACACTATTTCTTCCTAATCTAATCTTATATGTCTTATATCAATCAATACGTTTTTCTCACGCCAACGCTGTCGAATTCCCTGGATCCACCCGGGCTGGACCCCGGGAGTGGGTTGATTGGCTATCTCAGTAAGTTGACTGGCTATCTCGAAAAGGTGAGAGGCATGACATGAGGCTAAAACTATTATTATGTGGCATGTGGGATCTTAGTTCCAAGCAGGGATAGAATCAGAGCCCCTTGCACTGAAAGTGCAGTCTTAACCACTGGACCACCAGGGAAGTCCCTAAAGCTGTTCTTAAAGAAGTACATTAGCCAGGACAGGGAGATAGATATTTTTCCCTGAGCAGGGACTGAACTTGAACCCTTGGCAGTAAAAGCACAGAGTTCTAACCACTGAATTGCCAGGGAATTTGATATTTGGTCATTTTCATGTTTTCCTCTGGGTTCAGAAACGATTACAGAATTGTCTTGTTCAGGAACAATTACAGAATTAGTTGATCATGGTCATAGAGCCGTATTGTAGGTGTTCTGTGAAACTGTCTACTTTCAGCAGGACAGAGAAGCCTCCCCTTTAGTACTGACTAGGCCAGATCTTGGATGATAGGCACGGCTTTTCCTTCATCAGAGATTCTTGCCTTCAAGGTTTTTTAGGCCTAGATTTGAAATAATTGAGAGAACATACTATTCACCTTTACAGCAATAAGCAAAACACTCAGAGGGTATAACTTGAACTTCCCTTCTCAAAAAAACGAGAATTTGGTAGGTTTTCAACCTTAATAAAGGCCACAGTGTGATAGTTGATTATACCCTGAGGACAGAGTGTTGAATGACAGGAAAATACAGGATTAATCTCTCAGGACATATATCTTCCCCTTTTGTAACTAGGGCTCTAGAAGTAAGGGTAAGGGGAAAAATCTTGAGTTCTCCCATCCCACCTAGCACACACGTTGTCCAAGGCCTCTGTAAAAATGTTTGTCCTTTATTCAGCATGTATCAGTATTTCATTCCCTTTTATTGATAAATATTGGCAGTACTCACTGTACAGATCTACCACAGTTTATTTATCCATTCGTTCACAGATAATTTAGATTAAATGCTAACTCCATGGCTTAACCTTTTAAGAAACTGCTGAACTCTTTTCCAAGTAGGAGCTGCACCATTTTGCATTCCCACCAGCAATCCTAGTCAACAATTGTTATTCTTTGTGATTACAGCCATCCTAATGGAATATGAAGTGGCATCTCATTAAGGTTTTCATTTGCATTTTCCTCATCTTTTCATTACAGAAAGTCAATTAGGATGAAAAAGCAGAAAATTATGTCTCAAATGAAGGAACAAGATAAAACCCCAGAAAAACTATATGAAGTGGAGATAGACAACCTTCCAGGAAAAGAATTCAGAATGATAGTGAAGATGATCCAGGATATCAGGAAAACAATGACGAAGATTCAAGAAACGTTCACCAAAGACATACAAGAACTAAAGGACAAACAGATGAATAATACACTAGAAGGAATCAACAGCAGAATAACTGAAATAGAAGCATGGGTAAATGACCTGGAGGACAGAATGGTGGAAATCATGGCTGCAAAACAAAGAAATGAAGACAGCCTAAGAGACCTCTGGGGCAACATTAAACACACCAACATTTGCATTACAGGGGTCCAATAAGGAGAAGAGAGAAAGGACCTAAGAAAATATTTGAAGAGAATAGCTGAAAACTCCCCTAACATGGGAAAGGAAATAGTCAACCAAATCCAGGAAACACAGAGTCTCCCAGGCAGGATAAACCCAAAGAGGAACACACCAAGACACATACTAATCAAACTGACAAAAACTAAAGACAAAGATAAAATATTAAAAACAACAGGGGAAAAACGACAAAATACAAGGCAACTCCCATAAAGTTATCAGCTGATTTCTCAATAGAAACTCTACAAGCCAGAAGGGAATGGCATGATATATTTAAAGTGATGAAAGGGAAGAACCTACAACCAAGAATGCTCTACCCATCAACACACTTGTTCAGATTTGACAGAGAACTCAAAAGCTTTACAGACAAGCAAAAGATAACACAATTCAGTACCACCAAACCAGCTTTACAACAAATGCTAGAGGAACTTCTTTAAGCAGGAAACACAAGAGAAGGAAAAGACCTACACAAAATAAACCCAAAACAATTAAGAAAATGGTAATAGGACCATACATATTGATAAGGTAATTACCTTAAGTGTAAATGGATTAAATGCAGGAACCAAGATAGACTGGCTGGGTGGATGAGAACATGTGCATGTGTGCACTTCCACTTACATCACTCTACTTAACCCCTCAAACTGTATGTAATTATTTTATATTGTTAGGTTAATCATGTTTCCATTATGGCTTGCAATAGTAATGATCTTTTTTGTCTAGCTATTGACTGTAAACACTGATAAACGTCTTCTACTATTGTCATTTTTGCTTAATACAAATATTATATCATGATTGAACTGAAGTCGCTCAGTCGTGTCCGACTCTTTGTGACCCCATGGACTGTACCTACAAGGCTCCTCTGTCCATGGAATTTTCCAGGCAAGAGTACTGGAGTGGGCTGCCATTTCCTTCACCAGGGGATCTTCCCAAGCCAGGGATCGAACCCAGATCACCCGCACTGCAGGCAGATGCTTTACCATCTGAGCCACCAGGGAAGCCCATATCATGATTAGTCAACAGAAAATAACAGAATTGTCACTAAGGTCAGTTCACTTCAGTTGCTCAGTCATGTCTGACTCTTCGTGACCCCATGGACCAGAGCACACCAGGCCTCCCTGTCCATCACCAACTCCCGGAGCTTACTCAAACTCATCTCCATTGAGTCAGTGATGCCATCCAACCATCTCATCCTATGTCATCCCCTTCTCCTCCTGCCTTCAATCTTTCCCAGCATCAGGGTCTTTGCAAATGAGTCAGCTCTTCTCATCAGGTGGCTAAAGTACTGGAGTTTCAGCTTCAACATCAGTCCTTCCAATGAACACTCAGGACTGATCTACTTTAGGATGGACTGGTTGAATCTCCTTGTAGTCCAAGGGACTCTCAATGGTCACTAAAACTACCATTTAATAGAAAAACTATAAGCACTTCTTAAAATCCAGATACATATCAGAATTATGTTATTTTTTGAAAAATACAAATGCCCAGGTATTGTTGTTCTTCTCTAAAGCTCCAGATGTATTTTTAATGAACAGCCATGTTTAAAAACAACTGGACTATGTGATGATCTTTTATCGTTTGTTTCATATTCAGTGTTCCCATTTCATTTAGTTTGTTTTCTAATTTCTCCATCTCTTTTGATGTTCTTTCTCAAGCCTTTACCAAGCACAGTAGAAAAGCTTTTGTATACATGTGTATATATAGTATGTATAATATATATATTCTAGAAATTTTATGAATTTTTGCCTCGCTAAAAAACTTGACATTTTGATTCCACTTGTTTGACTTAGTACGAACAGAATGCCAGATTCCTAATTCATATTCACTCAGAATTTTGATATATATTTTCATGTATTTTGGCATCTAGTATTACTGCCAAAGTCTAGAAAGTATTATCTTTGTGATTAAAAAAATTTAAATGAGGCTTGAAACTTCTAATCCAGTTGTGAGAATATAAAGAAATGTTGTTGTTAAAAAAAAAAAAAAAACAGGAAATTATGTGACAGTATTAACTAAAGTACAGATTTTCTTCAAATCTCACAAAATTTTATGCTAGTGTCATTTGTCTTCATACATTATTCAAGACTCCAATTTGTATTTAATTGAGCAGTTTCAGCTGCATGCAACAAATTCTGGTAAATTCTTTCATTTTTATTCTATTACAAATATTTTCTAATTTTCCTTGTAATGGCTTCTTAGATATACTCATTCAAAAGCTGACATTTAATTTCCAAGTACATGAGCTTTTTTAAGGTATCCATGATATTAATTTCTCATTTAAATGCTTTCTTCTCTGTAACCATCCTCTGTTCTTTGTCTTCTGAATTTACTGAAACGTTTGATGGCTAAGCCTAAAATCTCCCTTGTTAAATGTCACACTGCACTGAAAATATGGGGTTATTTTCAAGTATCTTTTTTGGGGGGGTAATTTTAATTTTTTAGAAAAATTTTATTAAAGGATAATTGCTTTATAGAATTTTGTTGTTTTCTGTCAAACCTCAACATGAATCAGCCATAGGTATATATATATATATATCCCCTGTCAAGTATCTTTTGATATTGATCTCTAACATAATTTCACAGAAATAAGAGAACAGACTCTGTATGATTTCAATACCTTTGGACCATGAGATTTCTGCACCTGGTCTAATGTCTCTGTATATATTCCAGTGCCTCTTATAGTTTTTGGGAACTTGAACAGAATTTGTATCTTCTTCTTGTGTGAAAACTGTATAAATCTTAACTATGTTAAATTGGTTCGTAATGCTTTTCAGGTCTACTATATTCTTCTACTTCCTTGTACATTCATTCTATTCATTTCTGAGAGTCTGATATTGAAATTTCAACTAAAAATCTTAATTTATCTACTTAAACAACTGTAATATACAATGCAACTATATGTAACTTCTGTATTTTCCGAGTCTCCTGTAAATGTATCATATTTTCATAATTTAAAAGATAGAAAAGGAAGAAAAATAAATAAAAAATAAAAATTAATTTGAGCCTTATACATATGACAATTCCACTTAGTCTAGGGCAGGCTTATTTTTCAGTCTTCTTAGCTGACTCCAATGTGAAGCCAAGGCTGAGAATTACCACCTCCTCTTTGAAGATTAACATGTTCTACAGCTCCTTAATTATCTCCTAAAATTGTTGAGGATTTCCACAAAGCTATCCCCATCCACATGCCTCGCAGTCTAATCAATGTTTCAAATCTTTGTCACTTGAAAAGGAATCCTTAACAAAACACATGTGCTCTGACATTCAGCTGTATCCAACTCTTGGGACTGTAGCCCACCGGGGGGCTGTGGGGGTGGGAAAAGGGGATATTCCCCATCTAGGGATCAAACCAGTGTCTCCTGCATTGCAGGCAGATTCTTTACCTGCCATCAGGAAACCCTATCAGAAACATACTTTCTACTATAGATGTCACCCATATGCCATCTCCAGGCTGGTCTGCACCCACTGCCTGCTTAGTATTTTATGCTAGGCTTACAACAGTGCCACATTATAGCTGGGATCAGTGCTCACAGTTTGTACACGAGACTCTAGGTTTAGTGCCTGAGTATGAAACATATCACACTTTGATCCAGAAACTAGAAGATGGGAGGTCATATTGGGTAGTACTGGAAACAGGAATGAGAAGAGGAAAATGAGGAAAATGAAGAACTTGAAGACCGTTTTGGGAAAAACAAGACTGGCCAAGAGCATGGTCTACAACCAGCTACATTTTAATACCTATCATGTTCTCTTTGAGGCATACTTCTCTTTTTCTTAAAAGAGAGGGACAGAAATGGGGGAGGGGGAACCCCACCTCCTGTGTACTGTTTGCAAATCCAGAACAAGGGGACCAATTCAAATGGATCAATGAATGACCTGTACATAATAGCTAAATCCATAAAACTCTTGGAAGAAAATATAGAGGAAAACCTCCATGACCTTGGATCGGGAATGAATTCTTATATATGGCACCAAAATCAGGAGCAACAAAAGAAGAACAAAGGAAAAACTTGACTTTAAAAATTTAAAACTTTTGTACAAAGGGCATTATCAAGAAGTGAAAAGACAATCTGTAACTGAAAGGGTTTAATATCCAGAATATACTTTAAAAACTCCCACAACTCAACAACAAATATTTTCAAAAGGCAAAGGACTTGAAAAGACCTTTCTCTGAAGAAGATGTACAAACAGACAGACAATAAAGCACAAGAAAAGATGCTCATCATCAACTCATTAGCGAGATACAAACCAAACCACAATGAGATAACCATCCAACACTCAGTAGAATGGGTGAAGTCTGAAACAAAACCAAGAAAAACAGAAAATGTAAGTGTTGCCAAGGAGGTAGAGAAAATCAGGAAACACACCTTGCTGATGGGAATGTAAAATGGTACAGCTGCTGTGGAAAATAGGAAGTTCCTCAAAAAGTTAAACAGACCCAACAATTCCACTCGAGGTAGATATCCAAATGAATTAAAAAGACTCAAACAAATACTTACTAGTGTTATAACAGCATTATTCATAATATCTAAGTGATGTGTCCATCAATAGACAAATGAATAAATGTGGTATTTCCATAAAAGAGAGTATTCAGCCATTCAAGGGAATGAAGCGCTGACACATGCTATATGAATGAACCTTGAAAACTAAGAAACCTGACATAAAAGACCACATAAAGGCACACCTCGTTTTACTGTATTTTACTTTACTGTCCTTTGAAAATACTTTTTTTTTAAACAAAATGAAAATTTGTGGCAACTCTGTGTCAAGCAAGCCTTCCAGTGCCATTTTTCCAACAGCATTTGTTCATGTCTCTGTGTCACATTTTGGTAATTCTTGAAATGTTTCAATTTCTTCTGTTATTACTGTATTTGCTATGGTGATCTGTGATCAGTGGCCTTGGTAACTGCAGATGTGGTGGAAATGGCAAGAAAACTAGAACCGAAGCCTAAAGATGTGACCAAATGTCTGCTATCTCCCCATAAAATTTAATGAATAAGTAGTTGCTTTTGATGGAGGAACAAAGAAAATGATTTTTTGAAATGAGACCTATGTAGTAGTCCTGGTGAAGAAACAGAGAAGACTGTTGAAATGACAACAAAGTGTTCAGTATATCATATATTAGTTGATAAAGCTGTGGCAGGATTTGAGAGGACTGATTCCAATTTTGAAAGAAGTTCAACTGTGAAAGGAAGTTCATCACTTGTGAAAGGGAGAGTCAATGCGTCAAACCTCATTGCTGCCTTGTTTTAAGAAACTTCCACAGCCACCCCACAACCTTCAGCAGCCACCACCCTAACCAATCAGCAGCCCCAACATCAAGACAAGACCCTCCACCAGAAAAACGATTATGATTCACTGAAGGCACAGATAGTTAGCATTTTTAGCAATATTTTAATTAAGGTATATACACTGTTTTTTAGACATTAACACTAGTGTGCATTTAATAGACTACAGAATAGTGTAAGCATGACTTTTATATGCATTGGAAAAACACACACTTTGTGTGACTCACTTTACTGTGTTATTAGCTTTATGAAGGTGGTCTGGAACTGAACCCATACTATCTCTGAGGTATTGCCTGTATTATATAATTACATTTCTATGAAACATCCAAAATAGGTAAATGCATAGAAGACAGAAAACAGACAAGTGGTTGCCAGGGGCTGGGCTAAGGGGGGAATAATGAGTGATTTCTTAATGGCTTTGGGGTTTCCTCTTAGGGTGATGAAGTTTTGGATGATT
Organism: Capra hircus; assembly: GCF_001704415.2. NCBI lineage: Eukaryota > Metazoa > Chordata > Mammalia > Artiodactyla > Bovidae > Capra > Capra hircus. The sequence continues at coordinate 76,653,108 of NC_030815.1, forward strand.
ATGATGGTTGCACAACACTGTGAATGTACTTAAATACCATTGAACTACAGATTTTTAAATGGTTACAATAGTAAAATTTGTTTTATTTTTATATATATATATATATTTTTTTTTTTTTTTTAAAGGCAAAAATGAAAACCACAGGCATTCCCCACAAGAGCTTTTTCACTAACCTTACTACCACATGCTAAGACAGCCAATTACAATGCACGCTTCCTTTGGGAAGACTGCTTCCCAAAGAACAGGGGCTCAGTCAAGTGTATCCTGCTCCTTGTACAATATTCAGTAAGCAGTCAAGTCACCACTTCTCCTTTGGGAAAGAGTGAATACTGAGAAACAAAAACGTGCTCCTCCAACATTTTCCCCCTTCTGGCATGATGGTGTGATGCAGATTAAGATGATCACAAATTCTGTGATATTATACTTATCAAGCAGTTTGGGGCCTATGACCCTTAAATCTGGGCAAGTTAAGCTTGACCAGTAGAATACAAGAGAAATGACACTGGGTCAGTTTGGGGGCTGGGGGCGCACATCTTAAAAAACTGACCGCTTTCATTTTTCCTTGAAATACATGCCCTTGAAACCTATCCACCATTTTGTGAGGAAGCACAAGTAGCTCTTGTAGGAAGGCCCAGGTGGAGAGGAACTGAGACCCCCAATTGCACTCCCAGATGAAAGTACATAGTAATTAAGACAGCTAAGGAATAAGTTCTCTTGAAAGTAAATTCTCCAGACCCAGTCAAGTTGCTCCAGCAGTATTCACCAATCCTTGCCAAAGTGCTCAATCATGAATAAAATTAACGACTGATTTTTGTTCTAAGCCCCTGTGCTGTGGGATAGTTTGTTATGAAGCATTAAATAACCATAACACACTGGAAATTTTCTTCCCTCTCTAGAAATTAGGAGTGGAGAATGGGTCTGAATAGCTTTAAGAAAAAGAAAAAATTAGTTTGAATATACAGCTACTATATATCTCATGAAAGAATTAGCCCCCACATTCAGCTCTGGCCTTCTGAGGGAAAATATACTGGGAACTCCCATAAATGCCTAGTTTATAGAGTGGTAAGCAAGACAGATTGGATGGTGGCTCTGGGACAGGTTACATCATAATTAAGGAGTTTGAGGCACAAATGTTAACAGCTTATAAACTGGAATTACAAACTGAGATGAGAATGTGCTTCATTACTACCTCAGCTCTGGAAAAAATCTCCACCTTATGCTATTCAATCTCACCAACACAAAGGTGTTGGAAAGAGATGCTTTTCCTCCATTTCCAAAAGGGCTGACCATAAATAGCAGTTCAGATGGGCTGGGAAGGTAGCACTCCTACTGACAAGGAAAGGCTGCTAGCTACCTAGCTAAGGAAAATGATGGTTTGAAGGACACAGAAGTCCTCTCCTTCGCACTTTAGCCCATGCAACAATTGTGTCTGGGTGCTTATCTAGAGCTATAGTCAAATTTATTCTAGGGATCAAAGGTGATGGTTAACTCCTTTTTCCTTATAGTTTTTGGTAGAAAACAATTACTCCATATTCTCCTCCAAAATAGAGTCCCCCTACACACACACACACACACACCTTCCCCTTACACACACACACACACACACACCTTCCCATCTTAACAGAAAACAAAAGGCAAACTTCCTCTACACTGCCACCACCTCCCTCACCACAGCTGCTGCTGCTGCTGCGTCGCTTCAGTCGTGTCCTACCCTGTGCAACCCCATAGACGGCAGCCCACCAGGCTCCCCCGTCCCTGGGATTCTCCAGGCAAGAACACTGAGTGGGTTGCCATTTCCTTCTCCAATGCATGAAAGTGAAAATTGAAAGTGAAGTCGCCCAGTGGTGTCCAAATCTTAGCGACCCCAGCTACTGCTCCCCATTTCTCTTGGTTCTCTTTACTTCAAAATTCTGTGTATCCTGATATTTTCCAGGTTCATTCTAATCAGAATTTTACCCTAATCACACTTTAAAACCCCTATTATAGTCATAGAGGTCCTTCCCTTTACTAAATCCACAGGTTAATAGTCAATCCATGATGAGTACTTAATGGCAACAGCATTCAACACACTTCTTTACCATCTTTCTCCTTGTGGAAAAATTTTCCACGTGCTTTCAGCCTACCTGCCTGTTCATGTCCTTTGCTGGTTTACTTTCATCTCTCTAAGCTGGAGTTAACAGCAAACCAGGACTCAAATTTTCCCAAAGTATGTTTATCAACACACTCTAAAATTCTTCTAGTCAGGATTTCTCAACCTTGGCACTATTCACATTTTGAGACCAGGTATTTTTGCTGTGGGAGGCTGCTCTGTGCATCAGAGAACATTCAGTGGCATCCTTAACCTCTACTCATTACATGCCAACAGTAGCCTTAACTATGATATCAAAAAGGTCTCTCTTAGACATTGTCAAAAGCCCCCCTTTGTCGTTTCTGGTTGAGAACCACAGACCTCATCCTTGGCTTTAAATACTATCTATATACACTGGCGGCTGTATAACTTGTCTGTAGCCTGAAGCTCTCCTCATGCTGCCTTCTCATTATCTCCAATTATATATCTAATCAAGTACATCTCACTTAACACATCAAAACTAGACTTCTGACATACACCCCAACCCATATGTACCCTGCTCACCCTGCTTGGCATCTCTCTTGTTCTCAACTCTCACACTTGTATTCATCAGTAAAATCTACTGGCTCTGCCTTCAAAAATACCCCAATTTCTTACTACATTTTTTTAAAATTAAATTTTTATTTTTACTTTATAATACTGTATTGGTTTTGCCATACATTGACATGAATCCACCATGGGTGTACATGCGATCCCAAACATGAACCCCCCTCCCACCTCCCTCCCCACAACATCCCTCTGGGTCATCCCCATGCACCAGCCCCAAGCATGCTGTATCCTGCATCAGACATAGACTGGTGATTCGATTCTTACATGATAGTACACGTTTCAATGCCATTCTCCCAAATCATCCCACCCTCTCCCTCTCCGAGTCCAAAAGTCCACTATACACACATGCTGTCTTGCATACAGGGTCATCATTGCCATCTTTCTAAATTCCATATATATGTGTTAGTATACTTTATTGGTGTTTTTCTTTCTGGCTTACTTCACTCTGTATATAATCAGCTCCAGTTTCACCCATCTCAGCAGAACTGATTCAAATGTATTCTTTTTAATGGCTGAGTAATACTTCATTGTGTATATGTACCACAGCTTTCTTATCCATTCATCTGCTGATGGACATCTAGCTTGTTTCCATGTCCTGGCTATTATAAACAGTGCTGCGATGAACATTGGGGTACATGTGTCTCTTTCAATTCTGGTTTCCTCGGTGTGTATGCCCAGAAGTGGGATTGCTGGGTCATATGGCAGTTCTATTTGCAATTTTTTAAGGAATCTCCACACTGTTTTCCATAGTGGCTGTACTAGTTTGCATTCTCACCAACAGTGTAGGAGGGTTCCCTTTTCTCCACACCCTCTCCAGCATTTATTGCTTGCAGATTTTTGGATCGCAGCCATTCTGACTGGTGTGAAGTGGTACCTCATTGTGGTTTTGATTTGCATTTCTCTAATAATGAGTGATGTTGAGCATCTTCTCATGTGTTTGTTAGCCATCCATATGTCTTCCTTGGAGAAATGTCTATTTAGTTCTTTGGCCCATTTTTTGATTGGGTCGTTTATTTTTCTGGAATTGAGTTGCATAAGTTGCTTGTATATTTTTGAGATTAGTTGTTTGTCAGTTGTTTCATTTGCTATTATTTTCTCCCATTCTGAAGGCTGTCTTTTCACCTTGCTTATATTTTCCTTTGTTGTGCAGAAGCTTTTAATTTTAATTAGATCCCATTTGTTTATTTTTGCTTTTATTTCCAGAATTCTGGGAGGTGAATCATAGAGGATCCTCTTACTACATTTTGACTACAATTTCTTACTACCGCCACTGCTACCAGTCCAACCCAAGCTGGTATTAACACTGAAATCCTAACAGTCTCTTTGCTTCCACCCTGGTTCAGTGGTTCTTACTTACCTGGGAACTTGTTAGAAATGAACATTCTCCCCCAAGCCTAGGACTAGCAAATCAGAAACTCTAGGGGTGGGCCATAAAAATTTTAGGGCATTAAGCTCTGCACATTAAACACCTGCACCACTTCCCTGTCCCCATCTCTCCAATCAATCTCTACACCACTTTCTCCCTAGCTCACTTTGACAGTCACACTGAACTGCCTGGGTTCTAGAAACACACTCAGAACATTCACATTACATCACATTTTCATTAGCTGCCTCTCTTCCTGAAAAGCTATTCACCCTTCCAGATATTCTTCAAGTCTCTAGTTAAATGTCATCTTTTCAGTGAGGCCTTTTCTGACTACCCTATATTAAATAAAATACCTTTTTCCTGAACTAGTCTCCTTAATCTTAGTTTTTCACCAAAGCACTTATCACTACCTAACCAGCCATATATGTGTTTTGTTTACTGTTTCCCTACATTCCACTATGTAAACCCCATATGGACAGAACTTTATTTACTCCTATGCTTTGAGCAACTAGAAAAGAACCTGTTACTCAACAGATGTTCAATAAATGTTCACTTTCTGAAGCAAAATGGTTGAATATGGTTGACTAGAGGAAAGATAAAAAGAAGTTGAGGAGAACCACTTCATGTTACTTAAGTAACTGCCAAGAAGATTTCAAGAGCAGAAAAACAAACAAAAATCCTCCAAACTGTAAGTGAATGAGAGAAGCAGAATGCAGCAGTTAACACTGCAGAGTATATCAACTGGTTAGCCAAGTTTAGAAAACCTACAAAACTGACCCCAGAGGCGCACTAGGCTTTATATAAGCCAAAGACGACAGATGAAATTCCAAAGGAGAGAATACCATGTGCAATACTAGAGAAGCAGACATTTGCTAAGTATAATTTTCCCCAAGTGTGTTTTCTTTCACTGGATCTACCAAGAACAGTTAAGTGAAAAGGACAGTAGAGAATAGGACAAAGCTGTATTATAAAGGTTTCCTTAATGCAGGACTTACTGACTTAATTAACATGTTTAATGTTAAGAGAGGAAGTATAATATGCATGTTATTTCTCTGCCTTAACAATATAAATTTGTTTTGCACAAGGACACAGACATGTGCTCCAGCTTCACTTTTATCACTGTTAGTAACATTTTTATCGGTCCTATTTTGTTGTAATTTGTCTACTAAATTAACATGGCAATAATGTTTCTCAGACAAAAAACTCCTTTCATGACTACATTTAGGCCAAGTCTGAAACACTAATTCTGAATACACAGAGGCCGGTTGTCATTTATCTCATTTGCTAAAATTTGTGTAGGATCACAAGTATTCCACTTGGGAAATAAAATCCTGAAATGTTATTTTCACCACTCAACCCAATATGAGAACAACTTAAGTCTACAGTATTTTAGGAGGGTTTTTGGTTTGTTTTAAGGCTTTGGAGAATTTTAAGTATCTTAAACTCCTTAAAAGATATTTCAATCTAAGATGAACGTATCAGCAACAACAAACAGCAACAAAAAAATCACACCAGGGCGACAACTAAAATGTTCTTCAGAATCACCTAGGTGGGTGTGCCAAACAGGCCTCATCACCACTTTCAGTCATGATGCCCTGACTCCAAATAACTAGTCAAGAACCAAAAAGAGCAAGCAAAAGCCCAAGTTACCTGATGTCCCAGTTGGTTCTCTTTCTAACACACAATATAGTATACACACACAGAATTTAACTGAGGAAACAAAAAAGTTAATGAAAAATAATCTCAAGTGTAGGAAAATCTGGGGGGGGTCAATCAATTCCAGTAGTCTTTAAAAGACATGATTACCGAAAGTAAATTGAAGACATCTTTTTCTTTCTACAAAAAAGGCAAGACAAACAAGTGTAAAAGCTAGAGATTTATTGTTATTTTGTGATTAATAAATTGTCAAACTGGTTATGACACTACCCCACACTGTATACCACCAATTGCCAGTACAGAAGTTTTAAAACCATACTGAGGCATAAGGCAGAGAGAGCAGAGACGCACAAATATCATCCTTAACGAGTTCCTCTTAGTCATGCCTCCATCTTCATTAACCTTTGTACCTGTTTTATTCCAGGGGTCAGTGTCAAAACAGTGCACGAAATGGTGGGCAACCTGCCTCTTCACCTTTTTTAATAGCAAGCAACTTACAGAAGTAATGGAATTCAACTTATATTTCCCTTGATTTTACTGGTCTGAATTAATTTTAGTTACTTTAACATTTTAATTTCCCTTAACTGTACATGAGAGAATATAATGACCTAAGAGAATACTGAACCAGAGTCAACCAAATATATTACTGACCCCAAAGTTAGGTTTTAATTGGTCCTAAAGGAATGTACCACCCCAATAGTTTGAGTTAGGCAAACAGAATTTCCTTGGGGAGGGAAGAAAAAAGCTGTAGAACAGCCAAATGTACTCAACATTGTTAAAACGGCTCTTTGTTTTCACCCCTGAATGATACTTCTTTACTACACTATATGCACAGAAATCCTAACAGAATCTTGGTTGCCAGTATTATTTAGGCTGGCCCAATCCAGGACAGAACCCCACCCCACCCCCCAAATTCCCCTTCTCTCAGGCTCTGAAAAGCACAATATTTAACTATTTCTTAATAGAACTACCAAAACACTTCAGAAACAAGTGGCTCACAAATCATTTTAAATTCGTGTATTGCCTGTGCATGAGAAAACTGATAAACCCCGAAGATAGTTCTATTTTTATATGGCGATTAAAAATAACTGAAACATCAAGACACTTTCAGTGAAAGCAACATTTCAATTACAAATTGTAATGCCTGTTAAAACTACCTATGGGAGAAGCTGAAAGTCCTAGGCAAATGCACTTTGGGGTTATACTACAGTGCTCCTTCAGTCTGCACAAAGATTAAGGTAATTTACAGTCAATCTGTGAATGCTGAGACAATGTTACATCATCTTGTCTGTACAATTAATACGTCCTTAAAGAGACAACCAGAATCAGTTTTTCTACTGTATTTTCAACAAGCCTCACTAACCAGTACTTTTGCTGAGATGTTCATCAAAGATGCTGTAAGATTCTACACAATTAAGAAATACTCTGCTTTGAAGTATTTCCTTATCTTTATTTTTTCCATTACAGATGTTTTGCTCAGATGATCTACTGTAGTATGTTTCTAGAGATGCTGTCCCAAATGTGCATACATACATTGTATACAAATAAAGCAAAAACTGTCAGTAGTATAAATCTTACAGCATTTTTGTTTGCAAAAATACATGCCAAAGTCACAATAAGCAATGTTGTATCACAAATTATAAAGCGCAAATGATTTGCTTCTTTTTAATGCTTTTATTCTACATAAATTACTACCAGAGACTAATGTTTAAAAAGCAAATAAACTGGACAGATGCAGGACAAAAATCTGTTCACCCAACTATAAAAGGTGATATGTTTTTTAAAAATTACAATAAATGCAGAAGTGTTTGACGCATGCAGTAGCCTTAAATGAAAAAGCATTGATTCCCACTGTTCCAGGAAAACAAAAAACAAACAAACACAGTGAAACCCACACATCTTACTGCACTCCACCTTAAAATGTATCATATATTGGGTTTGTTTATAACAGCACAGAATTCCAAGAGTCAAAATGAAATAAAGCGGGTATTTTAAAGATTTAAGAGCCGTTATCAAAAATAAATTACATTTTTTTCAAGATACAGAAATGCTGCTATGATGGCTGAGAGCCCAGTAACCTTTCAATAGCCGCATTGATATCACCTCCTGTGGCTATTAGCGCTTGCAAGTTTGCTTCACGGTTCAAAAATCCCATTGCACTGAGCTGTTCCAGTTGCTGCTGAAATCTAACTTCTGGATTCTGTAGCTATTAAACAAAAACAAACAAACCAAAGCTCTAAGGAAAATCAGTCCATGTCACACCTAAATAATCTTTTAAAATTTTAATTGCTTTTCAACATTTGCTCATCTATCAAGCGATATAAAACCACTGGCCTCTCTTGAAACATATTCAACATATTTAAAAGTCTAATTAGTACTTTATTTACAGAGGGAACCCAGCCTGGTGCTCTGTTACAACTTAAGACAGGTGGGAGGCAGGCTCAAGAGAGAGGGGATATACATACAATTATCACTGATTCGTATTGTTATACAACAGAAACCAACACAACATTGTAAAGCAATTATCATCTGATTAAAAAATTCAAGAAACTAAAAATATATAAATAATGGAAAAATAAAATACTCTTATTATTAAAAAAATAATTTTTTTAAAAGTTTTGGAGCTATCAACCAGTTGGGTAATTGTAAAAGCCAGTGTTCTCATGTACCAAATTCTAAAGTTCTAATCTAATGAGGCTTAGAATGTCTTTAATTTCTGTATCAGCCAGTAAAGTCTTCAGAAAAAAGTTCCAGTTTCAGATGTACATACTATACTCCTCATTTTTTCAGCTGCATCTCCTTTTCAGAAATGATGTACTACAGAAATACATAAATGATCACTCAATTCTGGGCAACATGATAATGGTGAAGTCTATAGACTGTTTAACTTAGATAACAATTCTGCCCAATACCTGAAATTGCTTTTTCGTATTAATTCGAAGAACATTTACTGAGCCAGCAAGTCATGCTAGTTATCAGGAATACAAATCCTCATGTAAGATAAAACTCTGACCTGTTTATTGTATTGAATAAGGCTTAAAATAAAAAACTATGCTGTATTTTCACCATGTAGTAGTTTGAGCACAATCTACTGTAACAGGTTTGAATTTGCAATCATCTGTAAAAATGGCATATTCTTAGTAAATAAATGATTCTAGATGCAAGAACATTAGTAGTTCACATTTTTTAGCCATATTTGTGAGGTGTATATATGTAACACAAGTTACCATAGGAAGCAGTAGCAGGTGGGGTGAAGTACTTACAACTTTTAAGCCAAACTACAAAGAGCAGATAGAATATAGTTGTTGGAATAATCAGTTTCTATTCCTCCCTGACAAAGTTTTATAAAATATAATCTATTTCAGTTTTCTAACACGGACTCCAAAAAAGAATGCATTTTAAAAAGCAGTTTACAACTATAACAACATGTCCTTTAATGTCTAATATAGTACTAAGGTTAATCATTATAATGCCTATTTTTTAGAATCAATATAATTAAGAACAAACTTTTCATTACAAGCTAAGCCCCTAAAGATGACCACTTTCTTTACTTTTTTGAAATTTCTACCATTAAGAAGAGCAGAAAAGAATCATTACCTGAGGATTCACTCCAGCAAGAGCCTGCAGCATTTGTTGAATAAACTGCTGGTGTCCAGGTTCGGTGGTTCCTACTGTGGGACTTGGGTTTTCACTAGATGTAGAAGTAGAGCCATTGGTTCCTGAAGAGCCTCCAGTACTTCCTAATGCCCCCAGGCCAGGAGTAAACCTAGAGAAAGCACCAACTGTTAGTAAATCTAAACTCCTAAAAATAAGAGGCCAGACCAGGCTGGCTAATAGCAAATCAGTTATAATTTAATATAATGTTAGCTAAGTTATTTTCTTAAAAGAAGCATTTTTAACTTTGAAAACTCTCTTACAAACAATCTAAACCCAAAAAAAGAATGGCCATTAAATCTGAAATTCTCAGAGAAAGTAACCACTGGGCACTTTCACAATCTTTTCCAAATAAGCCTACCCTGGGATGAGGCCGGGGGCTTCAGTTGCTAAGGTCTGTAAACCCTGCTGAATCTGTAATAAGGCCTGCATTGCTCTAGGATTTGACATTGCAGATAACGTATCAGGATTCTGCATCTAAGGAAGAAAGAAAACCAGGGGTTACAAGGGAATTAAAATTAGTGAAGGTAAAATGGAAATGTTTTCTTTGCTATGCTTCTTGAGAAAATCTAAAACCTTACTCCTAGACACTGGTAATCTGTAATTTCTTTCCCAATATAAACACAAGCACCTCCCTTTTGACAGCAATCTCATGTGCGAATCATCACTTGACCTCCCAAGTCCATTGTGAAAACCATTTTTCATAATGAAACACAATCAGGAGCTCCTCTGGAAGCCATAGTTGTTCCTCGTTTTCCAACAGATAAAAATCGTTGTTTCTAAGAGACGACCTCCAAATGCACAGTTTATATCACATGGTAATATGGTGAAAGTCACATATTCCTCCTTGACCAAGTGTTAATCTGTTGCTGATGGAACAATTTTACCAATCAGATACACTCTAAGACAATAGTTCCAAAATTGAAGTAACACATGTGGTGGTTCAGCTTCGCTACTTCCAAATATACACCACCTGACTAACCAAAAAAGATAGGCCTACATCATTACAATAAACCAAAGACACTGACTAACCTTAGACAATGGTTTATAGGTCAGAGGATCATTTGGATAATATTTAAAAGCCCTCCCTAGAACTACCAGTTTCAAAACACCAAGACTGACTCTTCTTTTCTTTTTAAATAGTAACATACCATGGCAATCTCAAGTACTTTTTAATTAAAATAACTTCCTTATTATGACAAGACTGGCAATTTTAATCTTGCTAATTCCAAGTCTGAGGAATGAGATCTACCCCTTGGAAAACAGGCATTCTATTAATTTGGAGGAATTAAAACATTACGGAGAAACCAAACAAGTAAAGGGTAGCTCTCTTCCTGTTACTCGAGATTAGTTAAACCATAAAGCATAACATGACACAATGAAGCACTTCAAAGTTAGTAAAGTGAAAGGAAATGGTTTATGATATTAACAAAGCATTCTAAATCCTAAAAATCCTCAAAAGCAAAAACCAAATGGTCCTTTCCTCAGAATTTATATTTTTAAAAATAGAAGCAAAAGGTAAGCAGTGAAATGGGGCTCAGTTAAAAATCAAGCTGAATTCTCTGCAAATTGACAGCAGACTCTATTCTACATTTTGCTATCAGCCAGAGAAAAAGCAAGGAAAATGTTTACCATCAAACTTTTTCAAGCAAATCATTACCGAAGACAGCTAGCATCTTTTCTTACTCACTTGTTGAAGGAAAGTTGGGAGCTGTTGTCTCATTTGTTCTTGAAGCTGAGGATTTCCAGCAAATAGGGGATTATTCAGCATCATCTATGGGGCAAGTGTTCAAACAATTTTAACTGGAAATATCTGAAACAAGTAATGTACCTTGTTTAATAGTCTATCTTCCCCTCCAGTGCCTAAACTGGCACTTAACAGGGAGGAAGGTAGAACATGAATAAAAAAGGGAAGATATTGTCCACAAGAGGGATCTCCAGAAAAAACAAAAATGAGGCATCTTCTCTCTCAATGAGTATGGTGATTATGATAATGTCATGTGATATCCTAAAAAATAAAAGCAATCATTTTCTTAGGCTTTTCCTTGAGTAAAGGTGAATATTTGCCCTTGAAAGAAAAATGGGAGTAACTGAAATTCATGAAGATACATTTTCTGCTACACTCACAGAATAAACGTAAGCGTCAATACATGGAACTATACATGGCTTGCACAGACACCTCAACACACAAGTGGCAAGCACAGAGAAAATCCAGATCTGGAACAACTATATCTACCTGCCTACTGCAAAAGAGCTAATATTAGGTCCAGAAAAATAACACTGCAGAACAGCAACCAACTTGCCAGAGAAATGGAGCTGCCAGGTGAAAATCAGCCTAGGAATAGAACCGATAGATCTCTGGGGATAAAGTATTAAAATGCTTTAATAAGACCTAAACGATGTAAATCATTTGAGAACACCAAAATTAGCCTCTGTATTTCACCTCACTACCACCAGAGATGGAAAAAATGGCATGGCTAACCTTCAAATGGGTGAGTTAAATGAGTTAAAAAGTCAGAGTCAGGGCCAATATTAATGGGCCAATTAATACTAAAAATAAGATTACAATACACAATAGCATAACCAGAAACTAGTAAATTCTCATAGCTTCAAAAAAGACTAATTTTATATCAGTTTCCCCAAACAGTGAAAAGTCAACTAACAATGATTTACTGATAGCCTATTTACCAGTCCACATCCAAAGTCTGGTGGGGGAGCGGTGTGGAGGATGATCCCTGCCCTCAAGTATTAATAATTAACTACTGTGAGAGTAATTACATGTTAATTGCTAAAAGTAGAGAGAATTCCTCCCTCCCTCCCTCAGTTTATCTACTGTTGCAAAGTAGATTTAGTTAATTTCAACAAAATAAGACAGGAAGAAGTCAGACAAGTTTTATGAATATACAGCATTTATTTTGAAGTGACCAGTAAGTTCACAGTAAATAAAGTAAAATCTACTTGAGACCAACAAACCTGCTTTTTTAATGGCTCCAGTCAATAAAGTTATCACATTTATCTTTTAGGATTCATGTTATTTGAAAAAGTGTGTCAACTTAAGCTGATTCATACTTTTTCAGAAAACTGTTATCACATTTGATTCAGATTTTTCTAACTTACCTGACTGTATAAACAGTTTTTACAATCAGACCTTTTTGAATACCTAAAAATGGAAATTAGAATAGAGAAACTACAAACTTTAATACACTGGTAACCAAAATACATTGTAAATGTTTCTAACAATTATCTATCAATATTGTAAAAGCCAACTCACATCTAGCTTACTTTTGTTTCAACCTTTTGCTTTAAAGTAAAAAAAGCAACATACAAAAGTGCTCAAGTCACTTTACAAATGTAAAATTGTTAGCTGGGAATGTGCTTGTTAGAGTCAAAATTTTAAAGCAAGATGCACATTTAATGATTATTAAATAGGCAAATATGTATTTAAAACCATACAAACAGGATCACTCTGATACATATTTTCCACATTTATTTTAAAGTGCTATCATCACAGTAAGCTGAAGCATTTAATACTAATAACTCAATTTTCTAATGAATAAAACAATATTTCATAAAGTATACCTACAATACACAAATTTAAAGTATATAAAAATGTACCTAAAAAAATCTTTATTTCCAATTTTACAAATTTTAAGAGAACAGAAGTTATTACTGAGGGTTGTTAACTCAAACATATCTGCTATATACTTGAATCAACATGGTTCCAGATTTTAGAAATGTAAAAACTAGCTCATTTGATATAATGAAGAAAGTGATTTAACTTTAAGAGCTTTTAAAATTTTGGAAATGGAGAGAGATTACAGGAAACTATTTTAAATTCCCAACATTCCACAGAAACCATTTTTAATAAACAGCAAATATAAATTATAGACGATCAAGGTTTAGTTCATATTCTCTAAGGTTTTTCAAGCCCAATGGTTCTTAACTTATGGGTACATCAGAATCACTTAGGGAACTTGGAAAAAAAAAAATCCAATACAGTTATATCAAACTGTCTTGAGAGTGGGGCTAAAAAAGTTTTTTTATCTTAAAATTTCCGAAGTTATCCTAAACATTCAGCTAGGGTTGAGATTCACTTATTTTTTTAGTTATGTCTCTTCTGAAACAAGTTAGAAAATAATTACTTGATGAAGGACCAGTGTACTAACTTTGGATGGAGATCTACAGTAGAAAGAATGAGAATACTAATCCCACAAATCTCTCTGCCCATACTGAACAATTTCAGGCTATTTTATAACTGCTATTTTGAACATAACTAACACTCAGAATCTGTGTGATCTAATAAATAAAAGTCTTTCAAATGTATTAACACTTCTTAATCACTTTCAAGATCTACATTATGCTAAAGAGTACTAATTCTGAAGCACTATTTTGAAGAATAGGCTTCAAAAGGGAGAGCAATCAGAAACTTTTCTATTCATCTCCTACATGAACGTATGTAGATATAAAGTAAACCTGAACTTCTTTCTACCCAGTGGACAGAGGAAATGAAGCTGTTTTAATTATACTATGAAGTATTAATTTACTGTAAAGAAACAAACTGTCCAAAAAATTGGGAGATGCAATTTGCTTCTCTAGTGTATTAAGGCAGCACACACAAAACAAATGTGCCAAAATCACAATGATTGGTTAGGCCATTTCGATACACAGTGCTCACAATTATAAACTCACCTGTGCAGCAAGGTCAGGGTTCTGGCTTAGTGACTGCATCATGCTTCTCATGTAGGGGGCAGACAACATGTTTTGCATAAGTTGTGGGTTTTCAGTTATTTGCTGCAACAAGCTCTGCATTCCTGGTGTGTTGAACATACTAGCTGGAAGTTTTTTAAAAAAGAAGACATTTTATCAAGGGAAAGATAAATAAACAAAACAAAGTTTTAAAACACAATAATTTTGGCAATTTTAGACAAACATACCTATTAGTTATCAACTGAATTAAAGAATTTTTTAAACTAAGATCTCTAAAACTACATACTCTAAGTATACCAATTAAGGAGGGTTTACTGACTTTAAAGATTCTAGTTGCATTTACATGAAAATCACATCTTATGGAAAGGCTAAGTTCTAAAAAATCAATTTAAGGCAAAATTTACTACTGAAAAATCTCATTAAGTGAAAATGTCTGAGCCAACTTTTCCTCCAGAATCGCTTAACTAGAATCATATTCAGCACTCAGTATGTTCCCACCCAGAAGAGAAGGGAGCCTTCTCACCCAGGCCTCTATGACATTTTCACTGAATCCTGGCACTCAATGAATTCAACCCCAAATTAAGGGGCCTTCTTCATACTTCAGTTTCCCCATCTGCAAAATGTAGATACTTGCTACTATTATTTTTTTTTTTTTTGTAGAGAGCTATAGCTAAATTTATGTGAATTCCATATTCTCTGGAAATTAATCTGTTCAACATATATCCACTTGTCAACTAGAAATATATTCTCAAACTTTTTCACTCCCCTTGTTCTTATTCTATTCAGTGCAGTTTAACAGGCTCAAAGCATTTGACTCTTCCCACTTAACTTTCTAGTTTATTATAATTCTGCAGTTTTTCTATAGTAATTTTTGCTTGTCCTATTCTCTCACATTATTTCAATTTACGTTACTCCCCCACCCCCACCACATTCCAGAGACTAAGGATATTCTAAGACAGCGGATGAACCTAGTTTGCAGGGCAAACACGGCACGTGACCTGTTTTTGTACAGCCCATGAGCTAAAAATGGTTTTTACACTTTTAAATGGTTAAAAAATTTTTTGTGTGTGAAATGTGAAAACTATGAGGTTCAAACTTCAAGTTCCATAAATAACATTTTATTGGGACACAGTCATGCTCCCTTATTTATTATCTATCTATAGCAGACAAAAAGTCTGGACAGAGGCACCATGTGGCACTGTCATACCCTACACAGCTGTTGGATGAACCACAAATCAGTGACTCAGTTATACCTTATGTTCCATGAATTACTGTAGCAAAAAAAAAAAAAAAATTTTTTTCCACACACAAAAATTTTTTTTTTGAAACATGAAAACCGTATGAAATTCAAACTTCAAGTTCCATAAATAACATTTTGTTGGGACACAGTCATGTTCCCTTATTTATTATTTATAGTAGACGAGAAGTTTGGACAGAGGCCCATGTGGCACTATCATACTCTACTCAGCTGTTGGGTGAACCACTAATCAGTAACTCAGTTATACCTTATGCCCCATGAATCACTGTAGCATACTGCTATTTCTATTCTCATTATCAGTGTATACTATTTATGTCAGAACAAGAAGAAAAGGGGGAGAACTGGGACTATGCGTGCCTCCTTTTAAGGCACAGTAGAAGATGAATTATTTTATCAAATGAGGTGGCAAAACATATTACTATGCAATGATACTAAAATAATAAAATACACTTCAACATTGTTAGACAAAGCACTACCACAGCAAAGCAAGTCAAAAAAATACAATTACTGAGGCTTCCCTGGTGGTCCAATAGTTAAGAGTCCCCTTACAATGCAGGGGACACTGGTTTGATCCTTGATCTGGGAAGACCCCACATGCTGCAGAGCAACTAAGCCCCTGCACCACAACTGCTGAGCCCACATGCCGCAACTACTGAAGATCATGTACCCTAAAGCCCACACTCTGCAATAAGGGAAGCCACTGCACCACTACTAGAGAGTAGCCCCCACTTGTCACAACTAGAGGAAGCCTGAGTGCAGCAACAAAGACCCAGCACAGCCAAAAGTAACTAAGTTAAAAAATAAAATATAATTATCTCATCAGAGCCAAATTTCTTCACAAAAATAAAAAATGAAAATAAAGCTGCAACCAAAGTTAGGTTCCTAAATGGTTTACTTGTTAGCCAAGCAAGGAAAGCAGCATACTAGTTATGATTAATTAGTATGGTTATTTAAATCTTGACTGCAGCACCCAGGGAAATGTGTGCAGGGAAAATAAACTTGTTTGAGGCTACTCGCCTTTCAAGGAGGACAATTTCTCAAAAGTGAGGGACATTGAGCTGTTAACTGATAATTTAAAAACACGAATTATTTTGAGTAGTATTCCTGTTTCCTAATGGATAGATAGATAAATGTTACTGATACTGCTTAGTTCTTTTGTGAGGCAACAATGTCAAGATGGAAGTAACTAAAATTAGCTTCTATAAATAGTCTGCATGAAATAACAACAAGCAAAACTATTTTCAAAGTTAAGAGAACATTCATTTGGTACAACCTGACGCAGAATCTGCTAAGATGTGCTACATCTCATGATGATAAAAACACGTTAAGTATTAAAAGGATTAGTTGGACAAAGACATACTGCTTATAAAAATACAAGGTATTTAGACAATAGCTGATCCACTGATTCATCAGCAGGTACTCTGGAAAATATTTTGAACTGTAACATTACTCAATTGATAAAAGTTATCAATAATAAATTTCATTTCACTCTTGTGAACTTAGCTATAGTCAATTTCATGAACTTTTGTCAGAAATATCCTGACTTGCCCAAGCACATGGCAGTTTGATGGCTTAAGAGTAGTAGTTTTCTAGTTTTGTTTTTAAAAAGATACCATTTTATTGCAATTTTTTTTTAAGCTCAGAGCTAAGACTGAAATTCTTCTGAACCACACAATCACCATTATCAAACACTAAATGACTTTGGAAATTGTCTTTTGGTAGAACCTGGTAATGTTTCTCAATGAATTCCCTAAATTAGAAAACAAAACAATATTTACATGTCAAACCCATACTGTGAAGTGCATTCAGACAAGTGAAACTGTATGAATCACAATGAAATGTCAAGCTGCTTTATACATTCTTGTGCTGTCAAGCTAAAATAACCAACAAGATCTCTTTTCACAGACTTGCAGTAAATATAGTTTTGAGCTTATATTATTGTTCCAGCAGCATTTTTTGGACTTTAGTGCAAGTACAAAGAAATTTCCATACTTTAAAATTCATTTCACTGTTTAAGTGAGGCACTATGACCTAATCTTCAACTGGAATTGATTAATCTGCAATGACATGTTAAAAAACCAAGAAGACTCTAACAGAATCCTACAAATGCTTTCCAACTAATGAATATGCTATAGTCATATTTTTGAATCAATACATAACTGAAATGAAAAAGAGTAAAATCTCATTACTTATCAGTATTAACAGATGAACATTTACAAATGATTCACAGCTGACGAAAGGAAACACTGTGAACTGTAATTACGCAAAATGTTATCCCTAAAAAGAATTTCATTCCTATGATTAGGGAATGTGTAAAACAATATAATCCATCACCGATTCAGTGGACCTGAGTTTGAGCAACCCCGAGGAGTTGGTGAAGGACAGGGAAGCTTGGTGTGCTGCAGTCCATGGGGTTTCAAAGAGTCAGACATGACTGGGTGACTGAACAACAAAAATAGTATTATACCCAATTATTATAGTTTTAATTCCATCAATAAAAGAACTTGTGGAGATTGGTCTTCTAATACTCTTTTTTTTTTTTTTTGGCCATGCCCCATGGCCAGTTTTCTGACCAGGGATCAAACTCATGCCCTATGCAATGAAAGCAAGGAGTTACAATCACTGGGATCACCAGGGAATTCCCTTCTCTTCTTAATAAAATAGTCTTGATTTTGTTCTTTTGGTTCTTGGACTGCAAAGCCTAAAGTATTATTATCCCTTTGCAAGAAAAATTTGCTGACTCTTGCAAACAATTTCCTCAGTTTCCAGAGTGAGTGCTTACAGGGCAAAAGAAGATTAAAGAATTTCACCATTCGGGAATATGTGTGCTTAACTTCAAATAGCTGAGTAAAGGTCCTAAATAGTATAAAAATATGCTAATAATGTTAGGCCATCATGGTACAATCACTATTCTGTTTCTTGTTTTGCTTTGATGGAAATATTAACATGAAATCTTAAATAGCATATCAAGCCATTAAATTAAAAAGTTGAGTAAAAAGTTATAAGACCATTTTGTTTGTAAGACAAATTTGTTACTACAGACACCATACTACAATTAAAAATAATTTGTCTATCAGCTGGGAAACCTTATTAAACCTTTGTCTCTGCTCTTAGACCTCTAAAATGTGAAGGAAGCATCTCTCTCAAAAGTTTATCAGTAAAAATCAAATAAGCATTTGATAAAATCAGAATAGGATAGTATTTTCCTTGTTTTAAACACGGTTTATTTGGATTTTTAGACTTAACTTTGGATAAGTTGACCTGTATGCAGGTCAAGAAGCAACAGTTAGAACTGGACACAGGAGTACATTAAGGCTGTATACTGTCACCCTGCTTATTTAACTTATATGCAGAGTATATTATGCAAAATGCCAGGCTGGATGAAGCACAAGCTGGAATCAACACTGCTGGGAGGAATATCAATAACCTCAGACACACAGATGATACCACCCTTATGGCAGAAAGCAAAGAACTAAAGAACCTCTTGATGAAAGTGAAAGAGGAGAGTGAAAAAGTTGGCTTAAAACTCAACGTTCAGAAAATGAAGATCATGGCATCTGTTCCCAACACTTCATGGCAAATAGATGGGGAAACAATAGAAACAGTGACAGACTTTATTTTGGAGTGCTCCAAAATCACTGCAGATGGTGACTGCAGCCATGAAATTAAAAGACACTTGCTCCTTGGAAGAAAAGCTATGACCAACCTAGACAGCATGTTAAAAAGCAGAGACATTACTTTGCCAACAAAGATCCATCTAGTCAAAGCTATGGTTTTTCCAGCAGTCATGTATGGATGTGAGAGCTGGACTATAAAAAAAGCTGAGTGCCAAAGAACTGATGCTTTTGAACTGTGGTGTTGGAGAAGACTCTTGAGTGCCTTGGACTGCAAGGAGATCCATCCAGTCAATCCTAAAGGAAGTCAGTTCTGAATATTCATTGGAAGAACTGATGCCGAACCTGAAACTCCAATACTTTGGCCACCTGATGCGTAGAACTGACTCACTGGAAAAGACCCTGATGCTGGGAAAGATTGCAGGCAGAAGAAGGGGACAACAGAGGATGAGATGGCTGGATGGCATCACCGACTGGATGGACATGAGTTTGAGCAGGCTTTAGGAACTGATGATGGACAGGGAAGCCTGGTGTGCTGCAGTCCATGGGGGGTCACAAAGAGTCGGACACAACTGAGAGACTGAACTAAGACTTACCCCAGTAGTCATTTTGCAATACAAATACTGTATCATTTCACTTTACACCTGACGCCTGAAGCTAATATAATGTTTTATGTCAATAATACCTCAATTTTAAAAAATGGCATTATTTAAATTTTTACAAAACTACTTTGTAGGTAGTTTTGTAAAAATTTGTAGGTAGGGCTACCTAGTGGCTCAGTTGGTAAAGAATCTGTCTACAATGCAGGGGACCCAGGTTTGATCCTTTTGATCAGGAAGATCCCCTGGAGGAGGAAATGGCAACCCACTCCAGTATTCCTGCCTGGAGAATTCCATGAACAGAAGAGTCAAGCAAGTTACAGTTGATGGGATCACAAACAGTCAGACACGACTGTGCAACTTTCACTTTCACTTTATATTTTATCAAAAAACGGCATTATACTCACTGTATTCTATAAAAGAATATATACTTCTGGGACCATTCTGATTATTGACTTTCAGTAAAGAATTTTTTTTAATTCCTTATACAGCATCTCATCTTTCCAGTTTCACTGCCAAAACACAGTTATCTTTTAAAATATACCCAATCACTCTCATCTGAGGGAAGGGCCTCATGCTTTCATTTCTTCTCATTTAAATGCTAAGTATTAAGACTAAAATAATCATTCTAGCTACTGATTTTGGACCTAATGCTTAGCATGTAAATATCTGAGTAACTGAAAAGGATAGCCACTTATTGAACCTAGCCTACAAAAAAATGACTGAAAGTAAATTCCTAACCTGTTTACACATCAGAATCTCTAGCATTGTTACACACACACATCTTAAACTCCACTGTGGCAGATTCTGAATCACAGGTCTGAGGTTAAGACTTAGAAAGCTAACTTTTAAAACAAAGCCAGCAGGTGCTCTGATGCTACTAAGTTTAGCCCTGGTGTCAGGACTGGATACCCACTGAGTCCTATAAAAGAACACAAAACTGGACTAAAGCCAAGGAAAATGTGCCCACTGATTAACAGCTAACTGTGCTGCCCCTACAGTTCACTTTCCCTAAGCTGTTGAAAGGAGAAGACAATCCACTTCTCCCAAGCCATCTTATGAGAAGACAAAACCACAAAACTGCCTCTGGAAATCTTTGGTAACCTCTTGAACTACAATGCACACAAGTTAATACTCATCATTACATATTTAAAGCATCCTTAAGAAAAAAAAAAAAGCATCTTACAACATGAAAAGGTAGTTCATAAAAGTTGTTTCTCGAACACATACAAAAGCATACAGGATAAGGAGAGAAGAGGCATCAGTTGTTGCGAGCATACCTCCTACTCCAGGCCCCGAGCTTGGCGCAGCAGAACTCGGCCCCGCAGTACCACTGGCAGCACTGCCACTAGTGCCCCCCACTGTGCTGCTGGTGCCACTGGAACCTGATGAACTCTGAGCAGCCTGGGGAGCCCAAGGATTGGGTAATGGATCTCTATTTTCTGTACGGGAAGGCTGACTACCTTCACCTGACGATGTATTGCTCACTAATGAAGCAAATGGATTACCACCAAACTGTAATAAAAGACAAAAAATCATAAAGAACAAGTTTTTGTCTTAAATAACAGATACAGAAATCTTTGTTAATGAAAACTGCATTTTTGTATACAAAAACAACACTCAATCATAGATGTATCTGTGTTAAAACAGGAGCCTTGCCCTGAAGCATAGAGCAGTGGCATTACCTGTTCTTGTGCAGCACTCAGCATGGGTTCCTGAATATCTGTGTACATGCGCCGCAAAGCATTGTATCCCCCTGGGATGCTTTCCAGGTTGCTCAAGGCTCGGTCCTGGTTTCTCATCATTTCCTGCATCATTGCTGGATTTCTAGCAAGTTCCAATGTCTAAGAAAAAGATTTCCAGAGGGAGGTAAAAGATGCTGAGATTAACTGTCAGAGCTAATTTTCTAAGTTTTCTAATTCTCTGAATTAGCAATCTTCAATACTTAAATCAGAAAAGTACTGTGAATTGGGGAGAAGGGATATACGTATATGTATGGCTGAGTCCTTTTGCTGTTCACCTAAAACCATCACAACATTGTAAATTAACTATACTCCAAAACAAAATGTTTATGGTGTAAAAAAATTAAAATATTTTTTTTAAAAAAGAAAATGATTGTGAGTAGTTCCTGCTGAAAAGCACCTCAAAAACCAAGCTAACATTCAAATAACATGAAGAGAGAAACACTGTGCTCTGCAGGAATGTCCATCTCTTGAACTGGACTCTCTGTTCCTTAGATCTGCAAAACAACTATTTATAAAAAAAATCTTTAAAATACAGCTCAAAATTCAAAGTTCAGTTGTGTTCTCCTGAACAAGGATTAGGGTTTATTTTTTTTAGCTTATGTATTTGGCAAGCTCTTTAAATACAGAAAATAAGAAAAAATAAGTATATAATTTCTTAACTAAATGAAACTATTCACATACTTGTCTCATAATATCTGGATTATTCAGCATATGGCTAATTTCTGGATTTCTCTGTATCAACTGTTGCATTTGTGGATTGGCCATAATTAACTGCCTCATCAGGTCAGGATTTGAAAGCATGCTCTGGACAAAGGGATTCTCCATGATCTGGACCATCATTTCAGGATTGGACATAAGTTGCCGCTGCATCTGGCTCTGTAGTTCAGAGAAGTTGGTAGTATTCAAACCCAAGCTACTCAGACCTGCAAGTCCTCCAAGTCCACCTAAGAGGATAAAGGGAAAAAACACAAATGAAATTTTATCATTAATATGACTGTGCTAAAATATGAAGATGAAGCAAAAATATTAACTGAATCAATAGCCTATTAACAGAAAACCATTCAGCTTAAGGCAAAATTAGATTTCCTATTTCTTTCGTAAGTACATGTTTAATTTCTATAATTGAGACTAGTAATAAATGTGTTCACTATGATATTTAAATAATAAAACCAAATAAACATATATTTCCTATGCACAGTATAATACAAAAACATTATTTGGTTGTTTGTTGCACCTGGTTCCAGGCACAAAGCTCTTACAACCCTTAGGATTTCCTGACAGAAGGGAATGTCTTTTGTTATCTGTAACAAATCCCTCTAGATCATACCTCATTTATGTTAATGATATTACTTAGGATGGGGCCCCCAGATAGCCTCAGAATGTGGTGGTCGCCAGAAAGATCATGTGATTTTTTTGAGAGTTGGAACATTCAGCCCATTCACCAACTTCCAGGGCTAGAAGAGGATCTAGAGATGGAATTCTGTGAAACTCTTGTGCAAAGAGATTCACAAACTTCTGAGTTGGTGAACAAGTTTACATTGTATGAGGGTGACATGCCCAGAGAGGGCAAAGAAGCTCTAAACTCTCCCCCCACACCCATACCTTGCCCTATGCTTCTCTCCCTCTTTCACTTATCTATTTCTGAGGTCTATCCTTTATAAAAAACTGGTAAATTTACGTGCAGTGTTTTCCTGAGTTAGTGAGTCATCTGAGTAAATCATCAAACCTGATAAGGGGTTGTGGAAACCCCCAATTTACCACCTGTCAGTCAGAAGTACAGGTAGCCTGGGACTAGACTGGTATCTGAAGTAGGGGCAGTCACAGGGGACCAAGTCCTTTAACTTGCAGGATCTAACACTAACTCCAGGTGTTAGTGTCAGAACTGAACTGCTGGATAGCCACCCAGGCAGTGTTTGGAGAACTGGCTGGTATCAGAAAGAAAAAAAATCCCAGAATATGCCCACTAAAAGAAATGAAAAATATACAGTAGACTATATTTCTAATAATCTCTTTCCAGAAGACCAGTGACTAGTTTAACAAGTAGAATTCACCGATGACTGGTTGGAACAGAGCTGCTGCCCATCATGGAAACAGATGTCTCTCTGAAGGAATTAAATCATGGAGAAACCTAACAGATTCAGGAGGGTGACTGTTTATTATAAAACTTTGTATATAACCAACCAAATGCATTCATTTCTCACTTACTGAGTACTGTGCTATATGTTGGGAATAAGACGACAAGAAAGACAAGCATACCCTCAGAACTCAATCTGGTAGGAAAGACAAAATAAATGCAGAATAAGTATTTCAACAGAGACTGTCACAGAATATCATGATAATATATTAACAGTACCTTAATATATTAATAGATAATATATTAAAAGCAAAATGGCTACTTTTCCACAAAACGCCATTTAACGAATTTGGAAAATGAGTAAGTTGGCAAGAAGTAAGGAGAGCTGGGAGGATGATTTAATACTAGGCACAACAGACATTATCTATAAAAGCACAGATATCAATGTGAGAACTGATGCATTCTTAAACCACAAAAAATTCAGTATGACCAAAAGAGCAGACAACAGTGCTCACCGAACATCTCCTGTGCAGTCTCCTTTCCTTTTGGCAGTTGGACAGACTGCCATGTGACTAGTTAAGGCCAGAAGACTGTAACAAATCGTATGTGTCACCTCTGGCCCAAGTTTAGAACATAAGGCTCAGCTTAAAACACTTTAGCTCTATCTTCTGCCATATTCCAAATGGTGCAGCTACAAGATAGTAGAATTCCATTAGTTTGAGTCCCTGAGGACTATGTAGATGGAGGCCTCACTGACCACTGACACGAAGCATGAGCAAACTACTACATTTAGAATGGATAAACAAGGTCCTAATGTACAGCAGAAGAAACTATATTGAACACTTTGTGGAAAATCACAATGCAAAAGGATTTTCTTGAAATGTATATATGTGTATAACTGAGTCACTTTGCGGTACAGCAGATTGTCACACTGTAAAATCAACTATACTTCATTTAAAAAAAAAAAGTCATGAAGAAAAGGCAACCCACTCCAGTATATTCTTGCCTGGAGAAGTCCCATGGACAAAGGAGCCTGGTAGTCTACAGTCCATGGGGTCACAAAGAGTCGGATATGACTGAGCAACTAAGCAGACACATTACCACAGGACAGCCTATCCTAGTGTAACTTGTACAGAATGTTAAATGAAAATAGAGAGGCTACATCACAAAATCTTGATATATTTCAAATGCAAGATAGTCACTTAAGATATTTGTAATAACAGTGTGGAAATGACAGAGTAATAAACATTTTTAAAAGTTGAGGAGCTACATCAAGGAAGTAGCAACAGAATAGAATCATTACATGGGGTGGGAGAGGAAAGATTTTATGGACCAAGAGACTTGGCTAGAGAGAGGTTGCAGTCTGAGACAAGATGATGAATTTATTTATTTGTTTTGTTCTTTGCTTTCTAAGAAGGAACATACAGGCTAAGTACTCTTTAAGTACTCTAAGTACTTTAAGAGTAACATCAGGTAATATCATAGAGCTGAATACAAGGCATGGAGTTCAGAATTGATGTGGGTTTAGGTAAAGATTCGAGAGTTAACAATTTACAGTTAGGATATTGTCACTGGGGAAAACAGAATAAAAGAACAGAAAAAGAGAAGGCAGAACTTGGCGGAACAATACTAATTAAAGGAATAGGAAGAAGAGACCCACAAATGAGAGAGGAAAAAACTGGTCAGAAAATTAACCAGGGAAAAAGCTATCAAGAATTAAAGAAAAAAAATTTCAAGGAAAGACTGATAAGCATTAGAAGACAGCAATTTAGATTTTAAAACACTTTCAATCTAAGTATCTAAAAATCTAAAAAAGTGTCCATTAAATTTGGCAAGCTAAGAGGTCAATGGTGACTTTATCAAGGGAACTGATGGGGGCAAGAAATAGAGCACAGCAAACTTAAGTGAAAGAGAAATACAGACAGAAAACAGAATACATAAAATAGCTGAGAAAGAAAAAGAAAGGTGGTAGTGGGATTCTGTTGCTTTTAAACATGCTGCAGATGCTGCTGCTACTGCTACTACTGCTAAGTCGCTTCAATTATGTCCGATTCTGTGCGACCCCATAGACGGCAGGCCACCAGGCTCTCCCGTCTCTGGGATTCTCCAGGCAAGAACACTGGAGTGGGTTACCATTTCCTTCTCCAATGCATGAAAGTGAAAAGGGAAAGTGAAGTCGCTCAGTCGTGTCTGACTCTTAGCGACCCCATGGACTGCAGCCTACCAGGCTCCTCCATCCATGGGATTTTCCAGGCAAGAGTACTTTGGGCTGCCACTGCCTTCTTCGTTTAAACATGGGACAGACCTTAAGGAAAACACACAGCAAAAAAAAAAGCCAAATAGACAGAGTAAACTGAATAACTGATGCAGAAAAGTAACTAAGATAGGAGGGGATGGGAATGAAATAAGCAGCAAAGGGACAAATTAACTAAAAGCTTCTGTGGGTTTTAATTTCTTTGCCTATAAAATGAGAGAAGAGGGACTTCCCTAGTGGTCCAGTGGTTAAAACTCCATGCTTCCAATGCAGGGGCCCCAGGTTCACTCCCTAGTCAGGGAACTAGATCCTACATGTCCCAACTACCAGTTAACATGCCACATCTAAGACCCAGCACAGCCAAACAAATAATATTAAAAAAAAAAAAATTGAGGGAAGAGACTTACCTCAATAATACACTAAATAATTTCAGCCTAATCTTTCTAGATTGTTCCTATTAATCAATTTTCCATCTAAAACTCAAATTTAGCCCAAGATGTGTTTAAATCAAACATTAAAAAAAGAGAGAGAGAGAATGTGAATCAATGCCATGCCCTAAATGTTGTTTCCAACATAACTGATATCAATAAATTATTAAAAAACTTTTTCTGGAAGTGAAAGAAAATATGAGCCTCGATACATGAAAACTGTATAAGGATTCATTACACAACTTATGATGTCATTATTCACATTTTGCTCTGTCAAGTTTTTATTCCAACCTCGTGTATATTATAAACTCACATTTATTATTGTAAAATTTTTAACGATGCATCATGAAATTCTGAGTGAAGAATTAATAGCTGAATTTTACGCTGATACTTTCTCTGAATGTCCAAGTGATATACATGCTACCGTCTCAGATGATAACAGTTCTTTAGAATACAGTTCTGATTCAGAAGATGTGAATATTAGACCAACAAAAAGAAAACTTTAGTGACTGATTCTGATACAGAAAGTGAAAATAAAACTCACGGTGCTAGAAAAGACTTCACAGGTGTGTCAGGTGTAACTACTCAATGCAATAAACTGCAAAGTATTAGTAAAATAACAGAACTAAGTTTTGGCTACCCAAAATAAAAATTGCTGGTCACAGGTGTTAATTTCTGCCAAAAGTCCCCCAGTCAATAATGAGATAAAATGTCATTTCAAGGTATTATACTTGTCATATGACTTAGGAACTAAAAGAAGCACTAAGCCATTTATCTATCTAGTTCAACTTCTGTTAGCTTCAGATCACTCCATTCCCCAACTAAACCTTCCTAAGAACCTCAGTGTAAAAACTAATATAAGAAAAGTAGTTTTGGCTGATGCAGAAGATCCTTAACCACCGGGCTTGCATCAGGCCTTTCTGTGTGAGTTTAGAACAGTTAGAAAATCACTAATGCAATCTGATCCTTTCCTTTTTCCAAAGGAGAAAACTATTCAAGGGGTTAGCTTATGATCAACAACTAGCTAATCTTTTCCAGAGTCAATTATGTGGTGGTCAAATCAGGTACACATACAGTATATCTCTTTCATTATTAAAAAGAAATGTGCCACTTACTGATCACTTATTATATATTAATGTAACCTAAGCATGCACATCTGTATCTTCAAATATCCCCTTAATAACTACAATTATAGAAATAACCTAGACAAGTTTTTGTCATTGCTAAAGTGACTTAATGTTTAACTGTCATCTTACTTAAAACTATCCTGGGAAAAAGGAAATTTGCTTATTTTTATCCCTATGCAAAATGACTAAAAATACTTACCTAAACCAAAAGGGTTGCTAGTGGCAGAACCAGATGTGGAGTTACTACTAGGAGCTGATGATGTCGTGGCACTGGTTCCACTGGCATTTGTTTGTTGAGCTGAATGATCCTGAGGCCTATGAAAAATAATTTACACCGTAATATAAACATTTGAGCAAATTATTTTCAAAAGGAGCTCTGAAATTCCAATAGGTACAAATAAAGATTTTAAACCAACTCAAATTATCATAAAGTATATATGCTGAGATAATTAAGCACAAGGAACATGAATATAAACAAATATAGTAAAATCCCATGAAATCCAAACTATACTTCAATTGCCCCTCAAGTACTGCGGCTGCTGCTGCTAAGTCACTTCAGTCGTGTCCGACTCTGTGTGACCCCATAGACGGCAGCCCACCAGGCTCCTCGTCCCTGGGATTCTCCAGGCAGGAACACTGGAGTGGGTTGCCATTTCCTTCTCCAATGCATGAAAGTGAAAAGTAAAACTGAGGTCACTCAGTTGTATCCAACTCTTAGCGACCCCATGGACTGCAGCCCACCAGGCTCCTCCGTCCATGGGATTTGCCAGGCAAGAGTACTGGAGTGGGTTGCGACTGCCTTCTCCACCTCAAGTACACTTGTAAATATTTCATAAAAAATTCATCAACATAAAAAACGTCATAAACATTTCAATCATATTGATTGATTAAGAGAGGGAGATAGATCACCTCACAGAAAAGAATGAATGACTGATCACAATCACAAAGCCTGATTATATAAGCAATTTTTAATCTATCTCCTAAGTTCTTAAGGACTAGGGAGCAGTTTTACTCAGAACTAAAAATGTTGAAAGTAAAAAAAGAGACTTGACCAAAGAAGGCTGCAAAATCAATACCAATAATAACTCATTATTACTTAATATCAAGCAAAAAAATAAGGAGTCTATTAGAAACCCTTTCCGTCTGACACCAGTTAAGAGTTCTGAATCTCACTTAATCTGAATGATGATAAAATACCATATCCAAGTAAGTCTAAGGAAGCTCTAGGAGCTCTTTCACTAAGTAGAAAATAATTCTAAATGAAAAGAAAATATACCAATTTAATGGGTTATATTTTTTCTTATTGGTACACAAATA
The DNA here is from genome assembly GCF_001704415.2 of Capra hircus. NCBI lineage: Eukaryota > Metazoa > Chordata > Mammalia > Artiodactyla > Bovidae > Capra > Capra hircus. Next base: position 76,681,584 of record NC_030815.1, read on the forward strand.
AAAGTATCTCTTAAGAAACTGAATAGTGCCTTAGATTTAATGAAATATGGTTACTAATTTGTGGTTTGCAAAGAAGATGAGTCACACTTCTAACCTTTGTCCAAAAATCTGAGACCAAAAACCACAGCTCAAAACATTAATGTGCTTATTCTGTAATTCAAGTAATATAATGATGATGATGAACACGTTAAAATATCAAATGTTTAAGTATTAGCATTACTGAACCATACTGGCTTTTTAAAAGACATCTGGTAACAGCAGCAAATCAATGAATTTTAATCTATTTACACATTAATGACAGCAATCATTTAACGGCAAGACTAGTTATTTTTAAAAGGGAATTATAAACATTTATTCATGGTTTACAGCTAAAATGTTTATAAAAACTTACCTGTTTTGTGTTTTGATGACAAGGTGAACAGTAAGTCCATCGTGAATTCCATGCTGACTCAAAGTATCTTGATCTTTTAAAATTTTTCCAGCAAATATCAACACAAGTTGGTCGGTATGTGATTTGAAACGTTTAGAGATTTCTTCCTTGAACTAAGTAAGAATAAAATAAATATGTATTACAGATGTTTACATAGCATCATCTAGTCTAGTTTCTAGAAGAAGTACTTCAAAAAGCCCCCAATTACAGATACTACAATAACTCAAACAATATGAAGACATATCCTTTCTGTGTCCGTATCTTGATCTTAGTGGGAAATGAGTATTACCATTTCACTCATCTCTAATGCAAACGTTTTATTACAGATGCAGATATCCTATATTCAAGGCCTAAATCCACTTCTTTGTCATAGCCTTATTCAATTTTACATCAATGGTACTAAATGTAGTTCAAGCTACACATAGCTCTTACCAAGTTTACAATATTCCTTTCCTCAGATTTCCATCTCAAATTCTGCTCCTTTCTACTTCAATATTGAGAAAGCCAACCTCTTATTATTGGCCTGATTATTGGCCTATTATACTGACTTTGGAGTCTTCCCTGGTGGCTCAGACGGTAAAGCGTCTGCCTGCAATGTGGGAGACCTGGGTTCGATTCCTGGGTCAGGAAGATTCCCCTGGAGAAGGAAATGGCAATCCACTCCAGCACTCTTGCCTGGAAAATCCCATGGACGGAGGAGCCTGACAGGCTACAGTCCATGGGGTCGCAAGGAGTCGGACACTACTGAGCGACTTCACTCACTCACTTATACTGACTTTATTCCCCGCCTCTTTCATTCAACATCTATTAACAAGCAGTATCATGCAGATACAGGCTTGCCCTATAGCTCAGTGGTAAAAAGTACACCTGCCAATGCAGGAGATGTGTGTTCGAGTCTTGGTCCGCAAAGATCCCTGGAGAAGGAAATGGCAACCCGCTGCAGTATTCTTGCTGGGAAATCTCATCGACAGAGGAGCCTGGCGGGCTACAATCAACAGGGTCACAAAGGGTCAGACACAACTGAGCAACTGAACACAAGAACACACACATGATGCAGAAACAGAAAGTAAAAATTCCTCCCGAAAGGCGAGCAGTCAAGTAAACCACAAAGTACAGAGGAAACACAAAGGCTAGTTAGAGAAAGTTTTCGTAAAACGTAATTAGGAAGAAGCCAAGAAAACCTCAAGAAAGGCTTCCCAGGGAGGGGAATAAAAGGCAGAAACATACAACAGAAGAGTGTGTCATACTATTGGACTTTTGAGTTCATTTGAGTTTTTCCATAATATCCTGCAGAAAAGCCAGAACAAACTTTCTGGCCAAACCAAAATAAGAAAAGTTTACTTATTCTATGCTAGGTTAAGTTTCTCACACTTTCACCAAAATCACCTATACACTTAGGTTTTACTCCACTGTTGAAGTCAGAAAATCTCAGGATGGGTGAAGAAATTAAAAGAATCCCATCATATTACAATGCCCTACAGAAATGGGTCTCTATAGACAATAACACTATCATCAAGGCCATGTTTTGGAAATATAAGCGGTATTTCGGGTTGTCACAATAAGTGGAAAGACACATTAAATAATATCTAACATTTTCTTTCAGGAGTAGGAGGGGAGATGTAGAGGAATACAAACATAAAGCAAGATAGATCATATGTCAATCACTGTCAAAGAGAGTTGAACCAAAATTCATCACATTCTACCTTTGTGTATAAATGAAATTTTCCATAACTAAGTTGTAACACTCAACGTAACTTTTATTTAAAAATGATAAATATAATGTGAAATTATACTGCAGTAAATATTTCAGACCTGTACCATCTGAACTATCCTTCCTTTGAAAATATGACATATAACCCTTTTATATAGGATAAGCAATTTTAAAATAGGAAAATCTTTGCTAAAGCACCAGTAGCACAATATTCTATATAAAAAGGTTAAGTCCAATCATAAATTAACCATTCTCATATTATTAAGCATTTCATTTCTCTGGCAGCTGTTAGAAATAATAATAAGGTAATATGCACAGCACACAGTTTTACAAGAACCGAATGAGAATGTATGTAAAAGTCAAGCATCAGGTATCTAAGGTGGTTTAATAAACAGTAGCTACTACAAGGCCAGCTCTTTAAACCTCAGTAACTGAAGATGACTTTTAATCCTATTTCAGATACAGAAACAGAGGGGGGTTCAATATGCTCCTCTCACAGTGACAGCTAATCAACTGTCAAGTTAAGCTTGAAATTGGAGCCCCTGGTGGCTCAGATGCTAAAGAGTCTGCCTACAGTGCGGAGACCCAGGTTCGATCTCTGTGTTGCAAAGATCCCCTGGAGAAGGAATGGGCAACCCACTCCAGTATTCTTTCCTGGAGAATCCCATGGATGGAGGAGCCTAGCAGGCTACAGTCCATGGGGTCGGAAAGAGTCAGATACGACTGAGCAACTTCACTTTCACTTTTCTTTTTCAAGCTTGAAATCTAGGTCTGACTTTAAGAACCAACCTACTCAGATTAAAGCAAAAGAGAAAAGGAAAGATATACCCATTTGAATGCAGAGTTCCAAAGAAAGCAAGGAGAGATAAGAAAGCCTTCCTCAGCAATCAATGCAAAGAAATAGAGGAAAATAGAATGGGAAAGACGAGAGATCTCTTCAAGAAAATCAGAGATACCAAGGGAACATTTCATGCAAAGACGGGCTCAATAAAGGACAGAAATGGTAGGGACCTAAAGGACGTAGAAGATATTAAAAAAGAGGTGGCAAGAATATACAGAACTGTACAAAAAAGATCTTCACGACCTAGATAATCACAATGGTGTGATCACTCACCTAGAGCCAGACACCCTGGAATGTGAAGTCAAGTGGGCCTTAGAAAGCATCACTATGAACAAAGCTAGTGGAGGTGATGGAATTCCAGTTATTTCAAATCCTGAAAGACGATGCTGTGAAAGTGCTGCACTCAATATGCCAGCAAATTTGGAAAACTCAGCAGCGGCCACAAGACTGGAAAAGGTCAGTTTCATTCCAATCCCAAAGAAAGGCAATGCCAAAGAATGCTCAAACTACTGCACAACTGCACTCATCTCACACGCTAGTAAAGTGATGCTTAAAATTCTCCAAGCCAGGCTTCAGCAATACAAGAACTATGAACTTCTAGATCTTCAAGCTGGTTTTAGAAAAAGTAGAGGAACCAGAGATCAAACTGCCAACATCCACTGATCATCGGAAAAGCAAGAGAGTTCCAGAAAAACATCTATTTCTGTTTTACTGACTATGCCAAAGCCTTTGACTGTGTGGATCACAATAAACTGTGGAAAATTCTGAAAGAGATGGGAATACCAGACCACCTGACCTGTCTCTTGAGAAACCTGTATGCAGGTCAGGAAGCAACAGTTAGAACTGGACATGGAACAACAGACTGGTTCCAAATAGGAAAAGGAGTATGTCAAGGCTGTATATTGTCACCCTGCTTATTTAACTTACACGCAGAGTACATCATGACAAACGCTGGGCTAGAGGAAGCACAAGCTGGAATCAAGATTGCTGAGAGAAATATCAATAACCTCATATATGCAGATGACACCACCCTTATGGCAGAAAGTAAAGAAGAACTAAAGAGCCTCCTGATGAAAGTGAAAGAGGAGAGTGAAAAAGTTGGCGTAAAGCTCAACATTCAGAAAACTAAATTCATGGCATCCTGTCACATCACTTCATGGCAAACAGATGGGGAAACAGTGACTGATTTTATTTTTCTGGGCTCCAAAATCACTGCAGATGGTGACTGCAGCCATGAAATTAAAAGACACTTACTCCTTGGAAGGAAAGTTATGACCAATCTAGACAGCATATTAAAAAGCAGAGACGTTACTTTGCTAACAATGGTCCATCTAGTCAAGGCTATGGTTTTTCCAGTAGTTATATATGGATGTGAGAGTTGGACTATAAAGAAAGCTGAGTGCAGAGGAACTGATGCTTTTGAACTGTGGTGTTGGAGAAGACTCTTGAGAGTCCTTTGGACTGCAAGGAGATCCAATCAGTCCATCCTAAAGGCAGGACTGATGTTGAAGCTGAAACTGCAATACTTTGGCCACTTCATGCGAAGAGCTGACTCATCTGAAAAGACCTGATGCTGGGAAAGACTGAAGACAGGAGGAGAAGGGGACAACAGAGGATGAGATGGTTGGATGGCATCACCAACTCAATGGACATGGGTTTGGGTGGACTCCAGGAGTTGGTGATGGACAGGGAGGCCTGGCATGCTGTGGTTCATGGGGTCAAAGAGTCAGACACGACTGGGCGACTGAACTCAGATTATCTATACTCTGTGCTAAGTCACTTCAGTAACCCATTTCTGGTGTACAGTGGCTTTTTAGTATATTCACAAATTTCATTCAACCATCACCATGGTCAATTTTGAAATTTTCATGTTCTCAAAAAGAAACCAATACCTTTTAGTTATGACCTCCTATCCCCTCATCACTCCAAATCATAAGAAACCATTAATTGGGGTGTTCCCTGGCGGTCCAGTGGTTAGCACTTGGCGATTTCACTTAACAAGTTTGAAGGGTGCATTCATGTTGTGGTATGTATCAATACTTCATCCCTTTTTATGGCTAAACATTCTATTGTATGAATATACAACATTTTGTTTATCCATCAATTGATGGGCACTTGGACTATTTCCACCTTTGGGCTCTTATGAATAATGTTGCTATAAACTGAGTGGGGAAGATCCCCTGGAGAAAGAAAACAGCAATCCACTCCAATATTCTTGCCTGGGAAATCTCATGGACAGAGAAGGCTGGCAGGCTACAGTCCATGGGGTCCTGAGTCAGACATGACGTAGTGACTAAACAACAACAAGCGTTTATGTACAAGTTTTTCTGTGGACATATAATTGCATTTCTCTTGGGTATACACTCAGATGCAGAATTAAATTACTGTTAATTCTTCATCACTTGAGAAACCATCAGACTGTTATCCTAAGTATTTAATGGCTATTACTATTGTATAATCCTACCAGCAGTGTATAAGGTTCTAATCTCTCCACACTGTCACCAATATTTATTACCTAAGTTGTTTTTAATAGTCACCCTAGTAGATGTGCTGTAGTTTTTATTTGCATTCCCCTGATAACTAATGACATTGAGCATCTTTTCATGTGCTTATATTTATATCTTTGGAAAACTTTATTCACATCCTTTGCCCATTTTTTAATTGGGTTATTTGCCTTCCTATTACTGAGCTATAAAAATTCTTTATATATTCTAGATATGTCTCTTAATCAGAATACGATCTGGAGGAAGAAATATTTCAAGGCAGAAACTCATAAAATAGAAGAAATTGAGACCTCTTGGTTTTGACTAGAACAAAGTTTTGATCCTAAACATCCAATGGACCCAGAACTGAATCCTCAACTGGCAATACAGAAAACCAAGCTAATACAATCCCCATAATCTATTCCCACAATCTACAGAATTCCTAGAAGACTCAATATGGTACCACCAGGGGCTGAGAACAGGGTATAAGGTGACAGATGCTGAAGGACTAAAATAGGGGATTTGAAAGACAAAGCAGACACATCTTCACTGCATGTTAAGCAAGCAATCGTTCCTCCCCAAACCCAACAAAAAAGGAAGGAAGGATTTTTTTTCCTCTGGAAGGAGAACAGGGTCTCTAGACTAAAGAACATACTAGACACACCGAGAACAGGAGTACAACACTAAAACAAGAAGATTAAGTCAACAGAGACATACTAGATGCTTAGCCTTTCCCCATTCCCCTCACAGCTATCAAAGGGAATAGTGGCGTCTGGACTTTAAACATCCAAGCATAAAGATAATAATATACAATGTCTCCAAGGAAAATCTAACTAGGGTAAAACAAAAGAACTTAGAGATAAGGACTTAAGGGTTTTCACTAGACAGTTATCCAAGGCAGTGGTTCCCAAAGTGAGTGGAGGCCTCTATCTGCCCTGGGGAGCATCTGGCAATATTTGAGGACATTTTTGGTTGTCACAACATGGGTTAAGGACCACTAGTGGGTAGAGACGGAAGATGCGAAATAACCTACAACACACAGCTCAGCCTCAACAACAGAGGATTTTAAAACCCCAAATGTCAACAATAACGAGATTGAGAAACTGTTCTAGAGCTATACTTCTCAAAGTGCTCTCCCCTAGATGAGCAACTTTCACCATTACCAGGTTAATTTGATAGAAATGCAAATTCTCAGGACCGAGTCAAATCAGAAACTCTGGGGATGAGGCCCAGCAAGCTATGGGTTTTTTGTTTTTTTTTTTTAATCTATGGTTTAACAAGCTTCCCAGGTGATCAGATGGTTCTGATGGACAGTGTTCTAGGTCTAATAAATTTCCCCCAAATTTGCAGGCAATTAATGAACATAGTAAGTTACACTAAAAGGAAAGTCACTAAAATCAACAACAAAAAAGGTGTCCTTAGCAAATAACTTGCTAACAGGAAAAAGCAGAGAGGAACCTATAGATGAAAATGAAACCTTTAAGTAAACATGGGACACTCAACCAAGATAAAATCATAAACTGGGTCTTAAAACAAACCTTGGAAATGTTAATAATTGTAAGTTTGAAACCATGTAAGTATATTCTTTGACACTAATGGAATAACAATAGAAATCGGTAACAGAGAGATACCTGAAACATTTCCACATTAAACAAAACACTTCCAAATAAGTCATGGGTCAAAAAGAAAGTCTTGAAGAACAATTAAAAAAATATTTTCAACTGAACAAAAATGAAGCTACAATGTCAAAATTTGTAAGATGCAGCTATAGCAAGACCTAGAAAAATTTATAGCGTTAAAGACATAAATTTAAGAAAGGTCACAAATCAGCAACCTCAAGTTTCAACCTTTAGAAAACAGAACAACAACAAATGAACCCCCCCCCCAAAAAATAGCAGAAATCAAAAACAGAAAAATAAGAAAAACATCTCTCAAAATATCAGTAAAATTGATTAGAATCTAGATACAAAGGCCAAAAAAAAAAGCGAGAAGATATAAATTAGCAATATCAGAAACAAGAAAAGGAAATGACTACAGACCTCACAATGAAAAGGATAATGAGGAAAATTGCTTATTCCTTATTGTTGTTTAGCTGCTAAATTGTGTCCACCTCTTTTACGATCCCATGAACCATTTCCTTCTCCAAGGGATCTCCCCGATCCAAGGATGGAACTCAACTCTCCTGCACAGGCAGGCAGATTCTTCGTGACTGAGCCACCAGAAAAGCTCAAGAAAAACTCTGCATGCAAGGTGTTTGACAACTTGGATGGACCGGTATCTTGAGAGATTCAAGCTACTAGAACTCATACACTCTCTTCTGAAAATAGAAAAGGAAACAATTTCAATTAATTTCATGAGGGCAATATTACCCTGATACCAAAACTAGAAAAGAAAAACCACAGACCAATATCCCTCATGAACACAGACAGAAATGCTCCATAATATACTACCAAGTTAAATCCAGCAATATAGAACAAGAATAACTCTTAATGACCAAGTGAGGTTTACCCTAGAAATTTCAACATCTGAAAAACCAATATAATTCACCATATTGATAAAAGGAAAAGAAAATCCACACCATCTTAACAATCAATAACAAAAAAGCATTAGAAAGCATTCATTTCTAAGAAAATTCCCAGAAAATCAGGAATAAAAGGAAACTACTTAGACCTGATAAAGTACATCTACAAAATATTTACTCTTTGGAATAATAATGGTGACCAATTGAATGTTTTCCTTCTAAGACCAGTAACAAAGCAAGGATGTCTGCTCTCCAAATAATAATTGATTCCACTTATACAAGATACCTAGAACAGACAAATTATCAGAGTCAGAAAATTAACTGCTAGATGCCAGGGGCCAGGAAGTATGGAGGGGCAATGGGGAGTTAGAGCTTAATGGAGACAGAGTTTCAGTTTAGGAAGGTGAAAAATTGGGGGGATGGATGATGGTGACAGTTGTCCAACAATGTGAATGTACTTAGTGCCCCTGAACTGTACCATTAAACATGGTTAAAATGCTATGTTTTACATCATGTGACTTTTACCACAATAAAAACAAACTTTAATAAAAGGGGGGATGTCTGTTCTCTATTCAACATCATATTGAAAATTCCTGCCAATGCAACAAAGCAGGAAAAACAAATGCATAATTAGTACAAAAGAGGAAAAAATAGGAAACTTATCAGTTCCTTGCAATATATGAGCTTTATTTGCATCTCACTTGAAACAGAAATCTTTTGCAAGGGAATGGGAAAAGCCAGACTGGGAGAAAACACTTAGAAATGACCCTCTGATAAAGGACTGTTATTTAAAGTAATTCTCTGGTGATCCAGTGGTTGAGAGTCTGTCAATGCGGGGTTCACAGGTTTGATCCCTGATCTGGGAGGATCCCACATGCCAACGGGCAGCTGGGCTCGTGTGCCACAACTACTGAGACCACCATCTAGAGCCTGTGGGCCGCAACTACTGAGGCTAGGCACCACAAAGACTGAAGCCCCTGCACCTACAGCCTGTTCTCCACAACAAGAGAAGTCACTACAAGAAGCCTGTGCACCACAACTGACAAGTAGCCCAAGCTCAACTCAACTAGAGAAAGCCCATGCGCAGCAACAGAGGCCCAGTGCAGACAAAAATAAATAAATAAAGGTTAAAAAAAAACAACAACAACACAACTTAAAAAACAGGCAAAAATTTTAACAGATATCTCACCAAAGAAGATACACAGATGGCAAAGAAGCATATTTGTATCATAGGCCATTAGGAAACTGCCAATTAAAACAAGAAGAGAGCAATATATAACTATTAGGATGGCCAAACTAAAACAGAAACATCATCAAACACTGGCAAGGAAATGAAACAGGAACTCTCATTCATTGCTAATGGGAATACAAAATGGTATAGCCACTTGGCAGGAGTTTAGCAATTTCTTACAAAACTAAACATAAGTCTTATCATTTGGTCCAGCAAGGACCCTCTCCATGGTATTTACCCAAAGGAGTTGAGACCTTACGGACAAACAAAACCTGCTCACAGGTGTATATGACAGCTTTATTCATTAATGTCAAAGATTGGAAGCAACCAAGAAATTGTTCCACAGGTGAATAAATAAACCATGGTACACCCAGACAAAGGGATATTATTTAGCAATAGAAAGAAATAAGCCATAAAACCATCAAAAGAACCATGGAGGAACCTTAAATGCATACTAAGTCAAATAAGCCAATCTAAAAGGCTACATACTGTATAATTCCAACTAGACAATATTCTGGAAAGGACAAAACTATGGAGACAGTAAATGGATCAGTGGTTGCCAGGAGTTAGGGTAGAGGCAGTGCACATACACTATACACACTTGTCAAAACACCAATAGTGAGTCTTAAACTATGAATTTTGAATGATAAGGATGTGTCAATGTAGGTCCATCAATTGTAACAAATGTACCATCCCAGGGTGGGATGTTGATTGGGAGATTCAAGTGTATGTGTGGGTAGGGGGAGCCCCAAGGAGTATGGGAACTCCGTATTTCCTGCTCAAGTTACTATAAACCTGAAACTGCTCTAAAAAGTCTTTTTTTAAAAAGGCAAAAATATATAGTAAATTCATGCTATCATTACACTTAAAAAGTCATTTTGAGACAATGGGGAAATTCTGGATTGGTGCAATTTAGCCAGTATTAATTGGTAAGGCAGGATAATGTACTCTGTTTTTTAAAAGACGGTCCTTATCTTTTAGAGATACATGCGAAAATATTATAGGATGAAGAGATATAATCCATGAGAGATGAGTCAGATAATGGAACTGAGAGGAGCCTTAAGGGTAAGTACACTTAAAACAAGGCTGGCTCTAAGATTAATTGTCAAACCTGGGTGAAGGATTCATGGGGAGTCAATTTATTCTTATCTCTACTTCTTTAAGTATTTAAAATTACCCATGACTTTAAAATTCAGAAAAATTTTAAAGCGGGGAGAGTAACTGGCAATATAAAATTTCATATCCAGTGCAAATTCCCCCAAAATGAAATCAAAATAGACTTCTGACACACAAAAACAGAGAATTTGTTACCCAGCATATACAGACTACAGGAAATGTTAATGAGTTCCTCAGACAGATGAAAATGATCCTCTCCTAAGTGAAGGAATAGAACAATGGAAAGAATAAATCAAAATAAAAACTGACTTTATAAAGTATTAACAATGTCTTGTGTTAGAAGGAGGAAAAGAAGAGGACAAAGGAGGAAGGAAGAAGGGGGGTTCAAATATAGTCTGCAGGCAGATATAAACCGTGCTCAATTGTTCTAAGGTTCTTGTAATAACAGCAAAGAAGTACAAGTACTTACTGATTTAGACATTTTATAAGATGCATATGGTATTCTCTGGGACAACTACTAAACAATATAAACAGCATACATCTACCAACCTAATAAAAGGGGCAACTGGAAAAGGGGGAGGGCGAATAGCTGGAATAATACAAATCAAAAGAGAAAAAAGCAACATAGAAGAGACAGGAAAAACAGAAATCAATGGTAAAATGGGAAATGTAAAGCAAATGTATCAATAATTACATAACAGACAACATGTTACAAAGACAAAATTGCCAGACTGTATCTAAAAACCCAATTTCATGTTGCTTAAAAAAAGATACACATAAATTACTAAGAGAAGGAAAAAAAAAAGAATGGGTAAAAATAGGCTATGCAAAAACTAACCAAATAAAGTTAATGAGGCTACTTGACAATTTTTTTTTTTACAATTGAAGTGTAGTTGATTTACAATGTTGTGTTAATTACTGCTGTTCAGCAAAGAGACTCAATTATACATATTGTGTGTAAATATATAAATATATACACACATTCTTTCTCAAATTCTTTTCTATTATGGTCTATCACAGGACACTGAATAGTTCCCAGAACAAAGCAAACTTTAATACAATACAAAAGCTACTAGGACATTTCAACATTAGGAAGTGTTCAATTCACAAGAAAACTTTAAATGTACATGTTTATCATAATACAGCTTCAAAGTACATAAAGCAAAAATAAAATAGAACTACAGAGAAAATTAATCCAAAAGTACAGAAACATTTCATAGCACATTTACCTCAGTAACTGATAGAATAAAACAGACAAAAAGAAAAAAAAAAGATTTGAACAACTTAATTAACTGATGGCTCAACTGGCATGTATAAAACACTGTATCCAACAACCACAGAATAAGTGTTCTTTTCTAGTACATTTACAAACTTACATACTGGGTTACTGGCCTCCCTGGTGGCTCAGAGGTAAAGAATCCTCTGCCAATACAGGAGACACAGGTTCAATCCCTGGGTCAGGAAGATTCCCTGGAGAAGGAAATGGCCACTCACTCCAGTATTCTTGCCTGGGAAATCCTATGGACAGAGGAACTTGCTGCTAAGTTGCTACTGCTAAGTCGCTTCCGTCGTGCCCGACTCTTAGCGACCTCATGGACTGCAGCCTACCAGGCTCCTCGGTCCATGGGACTTTTCCAGATAAGAGTACTGGAGTGGGATGCCATTGACTGAGGAGACTGGTAGGTTACAGTCCATGGGGTCGCAAAGAGTTGGACACGACTGAGCAATTTCACTTTCCCTTTTCAGCAACTAAACAACAATAATAATAGTGGGCCATAAAGCATGTCAACATTTTTCAATAAGTTTAAATCTTTTAAAGCATGCACTCCACACACAAAGTAAACAGAACCATGGAGGAGTTGTCGTTTAGTCACTAAGTCATGTCTGACTCTTTTGCAACCCCGAGGACTGCCACCCACCAGGTTCCTCTGTCCATGGGATTTTCCAAACAAGAATACTGGAATGGGTTGCCATACCCTTCTCCAGGGGAAGATCCTGAAACAAACTGAGTCCATATCTCCTGTTTGGCAAGCAGATTCTATACCACTGAGCCACAAAGTAAGCCCTACCATGCAATTAAACAGCATCAAAAAGGTAAATCAGTAAAACACTAGTTCAACTGGAAACGATTTCCCAGACAGGACACAAAAAAATTTAGCCATAAAAAAGCCACAATAAATTAAACTATCATTAACAGAGTAAAATGTTAAGCAACAGACTGAAAATATCTACAATACCAAAAACCAACAGAGATCTTGAAACCCAGATTTTATACAGATAGCCTGCCAACCAGTAAAATACAACCCAACTGAAAACCAGTCAATAGACTGAAATAAGAACTTCACAAAAATGAAATCTAAATGGCCAATAAACAAAGGAAGGGGACTAATCCTAAAATAACTGGGTAACTTTAAAACCTCTGACATGAAAAATAAATAAATAAATAAATAAAACCTCTGACATGGGACTTCCCTGGTGGTCCAGTGGTTAAGAATCTGTCTTCCAATGCAGGGGATGCGGGTTCAATCCCTGGTTGGGGAACTAAAATCCCACATGCCACAGGGCAACCAAACCTGCACACTGCAAATAAAGAAGTCTGTGTGCTGCAATCAGTGAACACGCACACTCTACAGAGTCCATGATTCACAACAAGAGAAGTCCCATGCACCACAATGAAGACCCAGCGCAGCAAAATGTAAAAAATAAAAAAGTAAAAACACTGTAATAGATTCAGGCACACAGCAGAGGGATTCAGCCATACACACACGTATCCATTCTCCCCCAAACTTCCATCCATTAATCAACCATATATACCCCAATACAAAATGGCTTAAAAAAAATAAGTAAAAAACAAAGTAGAACTAGTGACATATCCACTGAATAGTCCAATATAAAAACTGTTACAGGGCTTCCCTGTTGACTTAGCGGTAAAGAATCCACCTACCAATGCAGAAGACATGGGTTCAATCCCTGGTCCATGAAGATCTCACATGCCGTGGAGCAACTCAGCCTATGTGTCACAATACTGCGCCTGTGCTCTAGAGCCAGGAACTGCCAACTACTGAAGCCTGCACGCCCTAAGGCCCAAGAGTCACAACTACTAAGCCTATATGGCTCCACTATTGAAGCCAACAGTGAGAAGCCTACACATCATAACGAGAGACAAGGCCCCACTGGCTGCAACTAGAGAAAAAAGCCTGCACAGCAATAAAGACTCAGCACAACCAAAAATAAATAAATACAATTATTGAAATAAAAATCTACTGAACAGCACAGGGAACTCTGCTCAATACTCTGTAATGACCTATATGGACTTAAAAAACTAAAAAAAGAGTGTGTGTGTATATATATATGTATAGCTCATTCACTTTGCTATACACCTGAAATTAACACAACATTGTAAATCAACTATGCTTCAATAAAAACCTTAAAAATAAAGTTTGTCTAAAAATTCTAGTTTTAGGTAGCAGACCAGAGTGGCTATGAGACACAGAAATCACAACACAGATGATCACCCAAGAATAATAGACGGTCATCCATGAGCATAATTAAGCAGAGACAGTTAAGACCTGGTATCCCAAAACAGCCACAACCTTAAAAGCTTCTATCACAGAATGGTAGTGAATGCTTTAGTTGAGCCCTTAGTAATATTTAAGGGCTAGAATCCTACTAACCATGAATTGTCAATGTTGGGAAGGATAGTTTGGCGCTCTGGACATACTAGGGGCTTCTCTGATATCCTAGATGCAAAGGGCTAAGATCTTAGTGGCACACAGTTCAAAATGCACTCATACTCATCATTATTTTACTAAGCAGCTACATCATGCCTCGAACCACATCCCCACATCGTCTCATTCAATCTTCACAAAAATCTCAAGAAACCAAAGTCCTTACAGACTCAAAGAAATCACTTTCTCCTAAAGAATTACAGCATTGTTGAAAATTAACATCACTTGCTCAACATCACTCATTATTAGAGAAATGCAAATCAAAACCACAATGAGGTACCACTTCACACCAGTCAGAATGGCTGCGATCCAAAAATCTGCAAGCAATAAATGCTGGAGAGGGTGTGGAGAAAAGGGAACCCTCCTACACTGTTGGTGGGAATGCAAACTAGTACAGCCACTATGGAGAACAGTGTGGAGATTCCTTAAAAAATTGCAAATAGAACTACCTTATGACCCAGCAATCCCACTTCTGGGCATACACACCGAGGAAACCAGAACTGAAAGAGACACATGTACCCCAATGTTCATCGCAGCACTGTTTATAATAGCCAGGACATGGAAACAACCTAGATGTCCATCAGCAGATGAATGGCTAAGAAAGCTGTGGTACATATACACAATGGAGTATTACTCAGCCGTTAAAAAGAATTCATTTGAATCAGTTCTGATGAGATGGATGAAACTGGAGCCGATTATACAGAGTGAAGTAAGCCAGAAAGAAAAACACCAATACAGTATACTAACACATATATATGGAATTTAGGAAGATGGCAATGACGACCCTGTATGCAAGACAGGAAAAAAGACACAGATGTGTATAACGGACTTTTGGACTCAGAGGGAGAGGGAGAGGGTGGGATGATTTGGGAGAATGGCATTCTAACATGTATACTATCATGTAAGAATTGAATCGCCAGTCTATGTCTGACGCAGGATACAGCACGCTTGGGGCTGGTGCATGGGGATGACCCAGAGAGATGTTATGGGGAGGGAGGTGGGAGGGGGGTTCATGTTTGGGAATGCATGTAAGAATTAAAGATTTTAAAATTTAAAACATAAAAAACTAAAAAAAAAAAAAGAAAATTAACATCACTGATACTAGAATCCTCTAGCTTCATGAAACTCTTGGTTCTGAGGGGCACCTAAGGCAATTCAAAACAAGAATTTATAGCACTTTATGTTGAAGATCGGAAAGCATTATGAAAGAGAAGGTACAAAGAGAAATTGTGTAATGTGACTACCTATTATAACCCAATTCTTATAAAAATAAATTTTAAATTTCAAATAACTGATGTCAAACAATTTAGGTAATTAGAACTACTCCCAAACAGACTAACATTGGTTTACTCTAAGCAAATTATTCAAAGCTTGAAACAAACTTTACAAAAACAAAGTATAACAGTAACTCTCAGCTGCCTGCCACTCCACTGAAAACAAAAATGAGTAAATCTTAATTTTAATTATACCAAATCAGATATGCTCTAGTTTCCCAAATAAGCTACATTTTAGACAATTTTAATCCAAATATGATGCTATATTTTTACAGAAGAGCCAAAAATCCTGCATGTACTTCATACATCCTTAAACTTCTATTCTGCACTCTACAAAAGGTAGAGGAAATAGTTTACAGTGGCTTCAAATTTTCCAATTTGATCTCTAATATTTGAACTTATCTGTTTTATCTATTATACTTTTATTGAACACAAGGAAAAAAATCAGCAACTAAGTAGTACTGACTTAGGGAAAAAAAATTAGCAACTTTTTTAGAATAATGCAATGCTGTATTTATCGACATGGAATGGTCAAAATTTTGCATTAAGTGAAAAATTTAACTTTAAATCAAGAGCATCAAGTTTGATTTTTTAGATTTATTTTTTAATTGGAAGAAAACTGCCTTACTATGTTGTGCTTTCTGCAGTACAACAGCGAAAATCAGTCATAATTATACATTGGCTTCCCAGGTGGCTCTAGTGGTAAAAAACCCACCTGCCAATGTAGGAGACATAAGAGAGGCAGATTCAATCCCTGGGTCAGGAAGATCCCCTGGAGAAGGAAATGGCAACCCACTCCAGTATTCTTGCCTGGAGAATCCCACGGACAGAGGAGCTGGCCAGCTACAGTCCATGGAGTAGCAAAGAGTCAGACACCAGACAGACAGACAGACACACACACACACACACACACACATCCATTAGCTATCTATTTGACACATGATAGTGTATACATCCCACCCTCTCCTTTCTCTGCTATGTCCACAAGCCCATTGTATGTATGTACCACAACTTTTTATCCATTCATCTGTCTATGGACATCTAGGCTGTATCCATGTCCTGGCTATTGTAAATATTGTTGCAATGAACACAGTGGGGTACATGTGTCTTATACAACTGTGGTTTTCTCAGGGTGTATGCCCAGTAGCAGGATTACTGGGTCATATGGTAGATATATTCCAGGTTTTTAAAGGAATCTTCACATTGTTCTCCATAATTGCTGTATCAGTTTACATTCCCACCAACAACACATCCTCTCCAGCATTTACTGTTTGTAGATTTTATGATGATGGCCATTCTGATTGGTGCAGGATGATGCCTCATAGTAGTTTTGATTTGCACTTCCCTAGTAATTAGCAATGTGGAGCATCTTTTCACGTTTATTGGCCATCTGTATGTCTTCTTTAGAGAAATGTCCATTTAGGTGTTCTACCCATTTTTTGATGGGCTGTTTTTCTGATATTGAGCTGTATGAGCTGCTTAAATATCTCTGGAGACGAATCCTTTGATTAGCATTCTTAAAAATTCTCAAAGCAGCTTTAGACAGGAGGCAGCCCAGACAATATTCTTCTGTAGAAACAAAATTTATTGCAACAAATTATATAAAATGCTTCCATATACCTAGGGAAGAATCCTAACGAAAAAGGATTTTCATAATTTCCTTTAGTTATTTCTATACTACCTTGATAGATATGCTTATTTTTGTCCTTCCGCTCATGTGGCCACCACCAGTTCAAAATGAACAAACTGGAATGAGTTTCCAAGGATACGTATTTCTTATAAATGTAAGTTTCCTACTCTGGTCTTGCTCTTGACAACCTACAGAAACTTCCAACAGGCTAGAAAGGTTGAAAAGTATCTCAAGAATCAAAATTTCAACATACTTCAAAGTAAGTTATTTAATGATCTGAAATCAACTCAGCCATCTACAAAACATTCAGTAGCCTTCTCATTTTCTCAACATCATCCGAAGTAAGGTGTTTCACATCAGTGGATTATCCAGCTAATGTTCACGCCTGTGTGAAAACCAAAACTGCTCCCCATTCTACCAAATACAATTTAATTTTCTGACAATACTGAGTTAGTTACTGGTACAGTATCAGCTGCTGTCCTACAATATAGAAATACTGTTCCAGACTCTCAAACTGTCTTATATTTGCTTTTTATCTTCCAGTACATTCTTATCTTTACAGCATACTCTCTTCCCCCTAAATTTGCTATTTTTAATCTGAGGAAGAAGAGGCAAATAAATAATCAAGAATTAGAAGGCTACATAAAATAGAATGCTGTATGAAATGAAAAAATCTAAGATTTAATATAGTATCAACTTTTACGACACAAATCTCATCTGTTCAGGGTCTATTTCATTTATTCCCTGTTCCTGATTTGTTTAGGGGAAGAAAATGAGAAACACAAACATGGTGGGGTAGGGCAGAGACAAAGCATTACCATATTAGGAAAGAATGTTTATGAGACAAGTTAGACCTAAATTCAAACCTTATTTTTGCCACTTACTAGTTGTATGACTTCTAAGATGTTACCTGTCTCTGAGCCTCAGTTTTCTATCACTGAAATGGAGATTATAATTATTCTGCAGGACTAATGGGACAATTAAGTGATGAATATAATATACCTGGGCATAGTACACTCAGGCAAACACTTAATATTTCTAACCTAACTGTGTGAGGATAAACTCTGAACTATAAACTCTTTAAAATATTGAGTTAATATGCTTTTATGAAAGTCATCCCTTACCAATATCCCACAATCCAAATTTACTTTTGAATAGCCAGTCTCTGCTTATATTAAATATCCTTACCAAAAAAAAAAAAAAAAAAAAACAGAAAAATCTTGCAAGCTCAAAATAAAATCCCCAAAACTAAAGATTAAAACACTGTAATTCCATTTCCTGCAGAACCACATATTAACAGCATTTAACAAGAATTTTCTAAATAGTTGCGTGAATAACATACTGCATTCAAATATTTGCTATTTCAGTATTTTTAAGTCACAGTTCCTTTGAGAGTCTCTACTTTTTAATCAGTTTTTTATTCAGTACTGCTTACATCTCTCAAAAAAAAAAATGTAAAAAATACATTTAAGGTTACTCAGACCTCAGGCATTATTCTCCAAATGCCTGAGGTCTGAGTAACCTTAAAGTACCCTCATTAAAAAACAATGCATAAATCTTACAATAACATGTTGGACATAAGATAAACTACAGAAACATAAGCAGCTATATGAGAAAAGGGCACCTTCTTATAATTATAAATCTGAACAGTCGAAAATGTTACAGTGCATTATCAATGGAAACTCTTAAAAACTGTATGTTTAAATACATACAGTTTACAAATAACTACAAACTAAATGTTTCACTTTCACATGCTAGCAAACTAAGCTTTCTTCTAGAAGCCAATTCAAGTGAAGTATATAAACTCTGAGTTAGGTACTTTTACATATTGTTTCATGAAATCCTTCAAATAATCTAGTACAGCAGGTATTTAATCACATGTTAAGAATATGGCCAGTGAGGCTCAGAGGTGTAAAGTCGTATTCCAAGGTTAATGCTTTCTCCAAAATGCAGACCACAATATTCCTAATGACAATACCCTTTCCCCTTCTTCAAAAATATTAATATTATGCATTAGGCTGGTGCAAAAATAATTGTGGCTTTGCATCAAACTTTGCCATTTGATTCTGGAATACATTCTTAAATGTGGTTATGTTATACATCACTTAAATGTGCATTTCTCGCTTTGCTTTTTGCTAGCAATATTACCTGCTATGTACTTTATTTTAGACTATGGAAATGACAAAAAGCAAATCCGAGCAATTTTATGAGTTCAAAATGAATTGCAAAGCAGCAGAGACAACTCTCAACAACAATGCATTTGGCCCAGGAACTGCTAACGAACGTACAGTGCAGTGGTGGTTCAAGAAGACAAGAGCCTTGAAGATGAGAGGAGTGGCCAGCCATCAGCTGGTCTCAGTTGACTACAACCAATTGAAAGCAATCATCAAAGCTGGTCCTCTAACAACTACGTGAGAAATTGTCGAAGAACTCAACTTCGACCATTCTATGGTCTTGGGCATTTGAAGCAAATTGGAAAGGTGAAAAATCTCAGTAAGTGGGTGCCTCATGAGCTGACTGTAAATCAAAAAAATCGTCGTTTTGAAGTGTCATCATCTTTTATTGTATGCAGCAATGAAGAGCAATTTCTCAATTAGATTGTGACATGTGACAAAAAGTGGATTTTCTACAATAACCAGCAATGACCAGCTCAGAGCTTGGACTAAGAAGAAGCTCCAAAGCACTTCCAAAGCCAAACTTGCACCAAAACAAGGTCATGCTCACTGTTTGGTGGTCTGTTGCTGGTCTGATCCACTAGTTTTCTGAATTCCAGCGAAACCATTACATCTGAGAAGTATGTATGCTCAGCAAATTAATGAGATGCACTGAAAACTGCAACGCCTGCAGCCAGCACTGATCAACAGAAAGGACCCAATTCTTCTCCATGACAATGTCTGACAGCCCACTGCACAATCAATGCTTCAAAAGTTGAACAAATTGGGCTATGAAGTTTTGTTTCACTAGCTACGTTTACCTGACCTCTTGCTAACTGACTACCACTTCAAGTATCGACAATTTTTTTGCGGGCAAAATGCTTCCACAGCCAACAGGAGGCAGAAAATGCTTTTCAAAAGTTTATCAAATCCTAAAGCACAGATTTTTACACTACAAGAAAAAACAAACTTACTTCTCGTTGGCAAAAATGTATTGACTGTAATGTTTCCAATTTTGATTAATAAAGATGTGCTTGAACCTAGTTATAATGATTAAAATTAATGGTCCAAAACCACAATTACATTTGCACCAACCTAATAAATACAAATAATCAATAAATAACAGTGGAATGAGTTAGCTCTTCATATGCCAACATAGAAAGACTGTGAAGATACAAATAAAGAGTAAGGTAAAAGTGTGGGTAATGATCCATCTGCTTAACAGGAATAAGTAGAAAATTACATATGGGTAAATACATCAGTATTTTTCTGAACAGAATTAGATACACACTTAAGAATGAGTTTCCCTTTAAAAAAATTTTTTTTGAGTTTTGTATTAGGGTATAGTCAGTTAACAATTTTGTGACTGTTTCAGATGAACATCAAAGGGACTCAGCCATACACATATATGTTTATTTCACACTTTTCTCATTTGAAATTTCCTAAACAGAATGCATGATGTATTTCATTTTCCTTGCAGCCTGTATTTTTAAAACTAATAAAGCCATACTCTTTATAAAAACTAGAGAGTCTTGAAGGCTATTAAAAAACAAAATCTAATGAAAGACCTCGTACCAGTCTAGAAATCTACACATTAGTTGCTTAATCCATAAATCAAGCAGTCTAGTTAGTCATATCTACGGGATATCAAACTCACTCAGAACGGCATAAATTTACCTAGAACAAACCAGAGCTCGTATCTTCTGGTGATGAAAATTATTTGCAAAATAGATGCACATATATCTATATTGTTTATACCTATAATAAACAGAATCTGATATGCTAACTCAGTAAGTTTTGCATCAAGTAGATTTGGAGATAGCAACATTAGTCTCTTGAAAAACCTCCCAATTCTAATTTAATGGGATTTTCTTTTTTTTACAGTGGAAGTTGCTCAGATAAGAGAAACAACTAAAATAATGCCATTGGGACTTCCTTGGTGATACAATGGCTATGAATCCACTTGCCAATGCAGGGAATGTGTTGGAGTCCTGATCTGGGAAGATTCCACATGCTGCTGTGAAGCATCTAAGCCCGTGCATCACAACTAGAGCCCAAATGCTGCAACTATTAAAGCCCTTAAGCCTCAAACCTGTGCTCCACAGGAGAAGCCACCACAATGAGAAGCCCTGCACACCACAAATAGAGAGCAGGCCTCGCTCTCTGCAGCTAGAGAAAGCCCAAGTGCACCACTGAAGACCAAGCACAACCAAAAATTAAGATAAATATTTTTTTTAATAAATAATGCTACTGGACACTTGATTAAAGTAAGACTAAACGTCACATTTTTCTAAGCAAATCACACTGTTAAAATATTCCCAACTAAGCACAAAACACTGCAAAAAAAAATCTTTAACACACTATTTGCTCATTCACTCTATAAATATTTGCATTACTCAATGTGTGCCAAGTACAATACTAGGCAGGCACCATGGGATTAAGAGGTAAGCAAAATAGCCCCTATCTTTGTAAATTATTACAGTATGGGGAGGGAAGGATAAGTCCATTTAATCACAAAATGGTATCAGAGATTATAGTCACTGATCTAATTTACAGTGGCAAGTTCAAGCAAACTTCAATGAACTAATACTTATATAAACCTAAATGCTGAAAAGCCAACCAGAGAAAAGTCAAGGCATCTTGAAGGTGTGGACTCCAGAGTCAGTCACTGGATTTCAATCTAGGCTCACTATATAACAAGTGTATACATTTAACCACTTTTCTAACCTGAGTCTTGGTTTCTTTATTTTTAAACAACAGGTAACAATAGTACTTTCACCATAAAGTTGTGAAACTTTAAAAAGTATTAAGGCAATATGCCTTAGTATAATAAGTCTGTAGTAAATATTATGTTACTGTCATTAGCAGCATTGGCAAAAGTTCAAAAGGGCAAAGAGCTAGTGGTAGTTGGAGGAAAAGACTTAAAAACAGCTGAAATGCAGTGAAAGACCAGGGACAGGTAAGTAGGAAACAAAGCATGAAGACCTTATTAGCTATGCTATCGAATTATGAAGTCTCTAACTAAAAAAGTGGCTACTGAACACTTGAAATGTGGCTAGTTCAAATTAAGATATGCTGTGTGTGTAAAATACACACCACATCCTGAACACCTAGTATGAAACAGAAAAGTCTCTTAATTTTTAAAACAGCAGTTACATGTTGAAATGATACTTAAGATATACTAGGTTAAAAAATATATATTACAATTACAAACCCAAAAGACAGAAACAACCCAAGTGACACTGACAGCTGAATGGATAGACAAAATGGGATATATACATACCATAGTATACACAGACAGTGGAGTATCCTTCAGGCTTAAAGAAGAAGGAAGTTCTGTCACATGCTGAAACATGAATGAAACTTAAGGACACTATGCTAAGTGAAATAAGGCAGTCACAAAAGGACCAATATTATGATTCCACTCTTATGAGAAACCTAAGTAGTCAAATTAATAGAGACAAAAAACAGAATGGTTCTTGCCAGAGGCTGGCAGGATGGGATAATGGAGAACTATTGTTTATAGGTACAGGGTTTCAGTTTAAGATGAAAAGAACTCTAGAGATGGATGGTGGTGATGGTTGCACAACAATATGAATGTATTTAATGTCAGTGAACTAATTGTACACTCAAAAATGGTTAGGATGGTAAATTTTATGTTCTAAGTATTCTAATAAAAAATTAATTTTTTAACTGGCTATGAGAAAAATTATATATACAGCTTGCATTATATCTCTACCAGTCACGCTGTTAAACTTAAGTCATGGCAAAATTTTCCAATAAGAAAGGTTTTGAGGAACCGTGTGACAAAATCTGGATCTAGTAAGACCTAATGCCCTATAGTAGGAGTCAGCAAATTTCCGGTAAAGGGATAGACAGTAAATATTTTCAGCTCTATGGGCTGTTCTGATAGTACAGACAACATAGAGATGAATGGGCATGGTGAATTTGGCTCACTCTAGTTGGCTGCTACTGCTACGTCACGTCAGTCGTGTCCGACTCTGTGTGACCCCATAGACAGCAGCCCACCAGGCTCCTCTGTCCCTGGGATTCTCCAGGCAAGAGTACTGGAGTGGGGTGCCATTGCCTTCTCCGCTAGTTGGCTGACACCCGCCTTAAGACATTCACTGTAAGCAACAGCTCCTACCAGCTCAGTCTTAATTTCCAGGAATCGAATAAACCAGTTTTATAGTCATAGCCTAAAATCTTCCGTAAGGAGAGGTATTTACTACCATGGAAATCAGTAAACACTACAAATTAGTGCTGTTTCCCCCCCCAAAGAACTAGCTGATAAACATCTACTAGCAGACCACTTAGCTTAGGTAAAGAATTAACTTCTCTCCTATGCATTTAAAAGCATATTGGCTGGAAAAACAGACAGTCATTCAAAACTTTTTTTTTTTTTTTTTGTCAGCAACTGACACACAACTGAGTGATTGAAATGAACTGATTAAAATCTTTCTGGGTTCTGTGGTTGAGATGAATCTTCTCAGTTAAGGTTGCTCTAAAAAAGAAAGAAAGAAAGAAAGGCTCTTCTAGAAAAATTGCTTCAGTAACTAGAAGCGAGAATGAACATCCTGTGGCAGTCAAGAGTGTTGAGCTGAAGGGAGAGCAGCTTCAAATGAAGCCATGAGAGGAGGGCAGAAAACAATGAGATTATGTATAGCCAGCTGTCCATATTCACAAACACAGAGGGAGACTTTGGGACTTGAGCATTTGTAGATTTTGGTATCCACAGTGGGTCCTGGAACCAATCCCTGGCAACACCGAGGGACAACTGTACTGCACTCAGTAAACACTAAGTAACTGGTGGTGGTTCAGTCACTAAGTCATGTCTGACTCTCGCAACCCCATGCACTGTAGCCCGCCAAGCTCCTCTGTCCGTGGGATTTTCCAGGCAAGAATACTACAGTGGGTTGCCATTTCCTTCCCAGCGTATCTTCCCGACTCAGGGATCAAACTTGTGTCTCCCACTTTGCTGGCAGATTCTTTCCAGCTGAGCCACCAGAGAAGCACGTCTTCCCCAAACCAGGGATCGAACCCAGGTCTCCCTCATTGCAGGCAGATTCTTTACCAGACTGAGCCACCAGGGAAGCCCAAGAACACTGGAATGGGTAGCCTGTCCCTTCTCCGGGATCTTCCCAACCCAGGAATTGAACCGGGGTTTCCGGCATCGCAGGCAGATTCCTTACCAGGTGAGATACCAGGGAAGTCCTAAGTAATATTATCATGCATATGGTCTAGATTCAGTTATAAACAAATATTTACTTAGCCCATACCATGTACTGCTG
The DNA here is from genome assembly GCF_001704415.2 of Capra hircus. Taxonomy (NCBI): domain Eukaryota; kingdom Metazoa; phylum Chordata; class Mammalia; order Artiodactyla; family Bovidae; genus Capra; species Capra hircus. The sequence continues at coordinate 76,705,993 of NC_030815.1, forward strand.
CTGCCAAGTCGCATCAGTCGTGTCCGACTCTTGTGACGCCATAGATGGCAGCCCACCAGGCTCCGCCGTCCCTGGGATTCTCCAGGCAAGAACACTGGAGTGGGTTGCCATTTCCTGCTCCAATGCATGAAAGTGAAAAGTGAAAGTGAAGTTGCTCAGTCGTGTCCGACTCTCAGCGACACCATGGACTGCAGCCTACCAGGCTCCTCTGTCCATGGGATTTTCCAGGCAAGAGTAGTGGAGTGGGGTGCCATTGCCTTCTCCGTACAGTATCCTGGTTTGGGTCATAGTTTATTACAACTTAAAAAGCCTATAATCATGTGATTATTTGATTAATTTTTTGTGTGTGCGCTAGAGAAGATCTGTGGTGGTTCCCAATAGTGTTACCAAAGGGAACCACCACAGATCTTCTCTAGCGCACACACACAAAAATTAATCAAATAATCACATGATTACAGGCTTTAAGTTGTAATAAACTATGACCCAAACCAGGATACTATGAGAAAGTACAATGGGGAATCTCAACCTACTCTGGAAAATCAAGGATACTTCTTTGAGAAAGTGACCTTTGCACTGAGTGGGAATAGCCGAAGAGTAAGAGGCATTCTGGGTAGCAAGAACAAACTGCACAAAACTCCTCAGGCAGGTGGAAAAAAAAGTGATTAACAGACCAAGGAACTAAAACGTCAGTAAGGCAAGAGCCAAGTGACCAAGGAGAAAAGATGGCATCAGACTGGAGGGGCAGGAAGGAACCTTATCACACAAGGCCTCATGGCCCCATTAAAGTCAAGTCCAAGATCAGTGGGGAGTTGTTAGTTTATGTAGAGGGTAACATGATCTGATTAATATTTTTTAGAGACTGTTCTAGGAGTTAATGGGGGTGCAGGGAGGGAACTGACCAGTAGGCTACCACAGTTTCTAGGTAAGCAATAATGGCAACTCAGTGAAGTCAATCCTCAATCTTAAAACTACCTACATAATCTATTAAATACCCCATTGCAGCAATTTTTGGCCTCAGGACACCACTATTACAAATTTGAAACCCCACAGAGCTTTTGAAACTCCATGGAGCTTTTAAGCAGGTTAAAGCCACTGATATACTAGAAATTAAAGCTAAGAAATCTTTAAAAATATTAATTCACAATAATAAACTCATTACATTAATAGAAGCATTTTCTTTTTTTTTTTTAACCAAAAGTAACCATTTTCCTAGTGTGAATAACCTTTAAATTTTTGTAAATAACTTCCGTCTCGTACTGGAAGACAACTGGAATTTTACATCTGTCTTGGTATCCCACATCTTGCAGATTCTGAAAAAGTATGTAGTTTGTTTTTGAGAAAATTAGAGTGAAAAAAATATCTCGGGAAATTATGAAAGCGGTGTTGATCTTATGATCCTCCTAGGAGGGCTATAGGGACCCCCAGACCGTATTAAGAACTGCTGCTTGAGTACCAGAAAGTCAAGTAAGCACAACAAAACGCTCCATAGCAGGAAAGCTACAAAGACAGGCAGTAACAAGCGCTACAGACAATGGCAAGTAACTGGAATCCTCATGTATTGTTGGCAGGAATAAAAACTGGTACAACCACTTTGGAAAACAGTTTGGCAGTCCCAAGAGCAGGTCAATAGACAGCTATCACATGACCCAATAATTCAACTCAAAAGGCATATGCTCAAGAATATGTCCTCAAAAAACTTGTGTAAGTATTCACCTTGGCGTTATTCATAACAGTCAAAGAGCAGAGACACTCTAAATGTCCATCAATTGATGAATGAATCAACTGGAGAAATAAAATGTGACATACGCTGGAATACTATTCAGCAGTAAAATACATGCTACAACACAGATAAATCTTGGAAACATTGTGCTTAAGAAACCAGGCACAAGTTTTCAAAATCTGCTGTGTATTTTACCCCTTCAGCACATTTCAAATCACTCCAACCACATTTTAAGGGCTCAACAGTTAGACATGGCTTGAGGCATGCCTGTGGACCGAAGTTCTAGATCTACACTATAAAGTCTTTGTTTTAAATGATGTTTGTGATAATGACCCTGAGTCAGTGTAATTTCCCCTATCAAGGAAAAGTTCAATTCTATTCAGTACAATATGTACATTATATCTAAGTATGTTAATAACATGTACATTATGTTAATATTTTTCTAAAAGATTCAAGTGATGAAGATATTTCCCCAAACTACAATACACTGCCTGATTACTTCAGATGACTGTAGTTCAAAATCTTAAGACTATAGTCTAGAGAACTATAAAAATCCCAGAGCAACCTAGTTAGGAGCTAGTATATAGAAGTCCCGTCCTTTCTCTGCACTAATTTTAACCACAACATTCTCTTGGACTTCATCTTGCTTGCTGACACTTAGAAATCCTCAAACTGTTTCCAATTGCAAATAATGAATAAGTAAGAGAAAACATAATCTCATACACAGGGATTTTGCCATTACACATTTTAAAAAATCTATTTACTTATATCATGAAAACCCTTACTAATGAAACCACCTTGGAAAGACATAGTAAAAGTTTATATTCCAACAACCTTTAGGTAGAAATTTAAACATTACTCCATTGAGCACTCAATGAAAAAATAAATTTCACATTAATTTCAAAAACTATAAGCTTTATCATCAACCTGGAATGAGTTTAAATTGAATACAAACTGTATTAAAGTATCCTGTTTCCCCCTGTTACAAACAGAAACAGAGGGAAAAATAAGACACTTAGTAACCACCTTACAACTTGTTTATACCTTATCCAAGAAATGTAATATAATTTCATTCAATCAATTAGAACACTCATATACATACTACAGAATACTAGAGTGGGTAGCCTTTCCCTTCTCCAGCGGATTTTCCAGACCCAGGAATTGAACCAGGGTCTCCTGCAATGCAGGCGGGTTCTTTACCAACTGAGCTATCACAGAAGCCCTAATACTATTTTGGCACAGTGTAGTAAAAGAATTTACATTACACAGAAAACAGATTTTTAAACTGTAGAAAATGGGATGTGTTTAATAGAAAGCCTAAGCCTTCAATATTATTTTTTGTAGGTCTTCTGCTTATCCTTTTTACCTTTAAGATTACATAAGAACTTTCAGGACCAAATACTTGCCAATTTTTTTACAAAAAATTTTCAGTGAAATCTCAACGTCATTAAGCTTATTTTATTGATGAATTTTAATCTGTAGTAAACAGTTTAAATCTGTGAAACCCTTAGAGAAAAACTTAAAATTATAGATGACAGAACTTCTCGTGTTCAAGTAGAATTTTTCAAACCATGTGAAAACTACTTTTCTTATTCTTGTACATTTTTGCAAATGTACTTCCCCTAACAGAGCCCACAGGTAGTTCAATTTGTCTTCAGGTTCTTAATGCAATCAATGATAAGCTTAAATTTTTATCACATTTTCTACTTCAAAAGAAAGTATTTATCAAAATAAAAATTCAACTACCATGAGAAAAAATTGCTGCAGAAAGACTTTATCTGTTAAAATTTTACTTTGGTTACAGACGAGTAAAAGTAAAACTTCCACAGAATTTGAAATTCTAGTTTTACCATCAAAAAAGTTTAAAAATCCTCACAGATAATAGTATAATAAACTGATCTAAATGAATTTTTCTATTTACAAAATATTGACTTTCTTTCTAATCTTTTACAGTAAAATGCTTAAACACGGCTGCTTTAAGCAGCCAGAATAATGGAGACATGAACTTGAAATCCTAGAAACAACTACGGTCTTCAAAAGTTAACATGGCTACACACTCACTAGAGTAACAAAAATAAAAAAGACTGATATTATCAAATGTTTGTAGGAATGTGGAGCAACAGGAATTCCCATGCACTGTCAGTGGGATTGTAAAGTACAAGCACTTAAAAAAAACCCCACAGTTCCTTATGAAACTAAACATTCAGCTTCCCTGTTACACACTAAGCATTATTCCACTTCTAAGCATTAACAAGAGAGAAAAAAGCATTCATCCAACAAAAAGTTGTACAGAAATGTTCAGAGCAACTAACTGGAAAAGAGTCCAGGTGACTTTCAATATGAAAATGGATAAATTATGGTGGTATATTCATACAATGGAAGACAAAAAGCAATAAAAAAGAAAGAACTACTGATGACACTTAATCAGTTCAGTTGCTCAGTCGTGTCCGACTTTTTGCGACCCCATGAATCGCAGCACGCCAGGCCTCCCTGTCCATCACCAACTCCTGGAGTTTACCCAGACTCACGTCCGTCAAGTCGGCGATGCCATCCAGCCATCTCATCCTCTGTCATCCCCTTCTCCTCCTGCCCCCAATCCCTCCCAGCATCAGAGTCTTTTCCAGTGAGTCAACTCTTCACATGAGGTGGCCAAAGTACTGGAGTTTCAGCTTTAGCATCATTCCTTCCAAAGAACACCCAAGACTGATCTCCTTGCGGTCCAAGGGACTCTCAGGAGTCTTCTCCAACACCACAGTTCAAAAGCATCAATTCTTCGGGGCTCAGCTTTCTTCACAGTCCAACTCTCACATCTATACATGACCACTGGAAAAACCATAGCCTTGACTAGACGGACCTTTGTTGGCAAAGCAATGTCTCTGCCTTTCAATATGCTATCTAGGTTGGTCATAACTTTTCTTTCAAGGAGTAACATAATAATGAGTCTCAAAACCCTAAGCTGAATGAAAAAGCCTACCCAACAGAGTGTATACCGTATACCATTTATGTGAAACTCTATATTTAACTTATATGCAGAGTACATCATGAGAAACGCTGGGCTGGAAGAAGCACAGGCTGGAATCAAGATTGCTGGTAGAAATATCAATAACCTCAGATATGCAGATGACACCACCCTTATGGCAGAAAGTGAAGAGGAACTAAAAAGCCTCTTGATGAAAGTGAAAGAGGAGAGTGAAAAGGCTGGCTTAAAGCTCAGCATTCGGAAAACTAAGATCATGGCATCTGGTACCATCACTTCACGGGAAATAGATGGGGAAACAGTGGAAACAGTGTCAGACTTTATTTTGGGGGGCTCCAAAATCACTGCAGATGGTGACTGCAGCCATGAAATTAAAAGACGCTTGCTTACTCCTTGGAAGGAAAGTTATGACCAACCTAGATAGCATATTCAGAAGCAGACACCAGAAGACTTCGGATTACACAGGTGTATGTATTTGTGTAAACTCCTGGAATGGCAACCGACTGCATTTCACTGCAAGTCAAATTTACCTTCAAAAATTTTAAGTTGAAAACCTGAACTCAATGGTTCAGTTCAGTTGCTCGGTTGTACCCAACTCTTCGCGATCCCATGGACTGCAGCACGCTAGGCTTCTCTGTCCATCACCAACTCCCAGAGCTTACTCAAACATGTCCATTGAGTTTGAGATGCCATCCAACCATCTCATCCTCTTTCGTCCCCTTCTCCTCCCGCCCTAAATGTTTCCCAGCATGAGGGTCTTTTCAAATGAGTCAGTTCTTCGCGTCAGGTGGCTAAAGTATTGGAGTTTCAGCTTCAGCATCAGTCCTTCCAATGAATATTCAGGATTGATTTCCTTTAGGATGCACTGGTTGATCTCCTTGCTGTCCAAGGGACTCTCAACAGTCTTCTCCAACACCACAGTTTAAAAGCGTAACATGTACTACTACTTGCAACTTGCTTTGAATTGCATCCAAAAAATAAAATTGACCAATAAATGATTAATTGTTTGATAAAGCAAATAAAGCAAGATGCTAAATCTAGGTGATGGACACATGAGAGTTCACTGCACAATTATTCCAACTTTCCTGTATGCTGGAAAATACTTTAAAAATTAAGGGAAAATTTTATAGGAAAATTGAGAGACCAACAAAATAGGGATTCAAAAGGTGGTCAAAGTTTCTACACATTCTTACTACTTGACAGAACACACCACCGTTCATAATCATATAAACAAATATCGCAATTATTTATTGTTCCTTCAGGGAAACTTACAGGTACGTTTCATTTTTGCTTCTTCATAAACTGTTCACACTGTCTTGGTATCTGCTGACCAACTGTCTGAGATCAATTCAGTAATTACGGAAATATTCTGGGACGTATATTTAACAAAAACTAAAATGATTTAAGTTCCTCAAGATCATTAATTAACTGCAATAACTGTATTCCTAAATAGATTTTAAGCGGTAAATTACTTTTAAATTTCCTCCATTAACTCCAGGTTCGTGCTCTTTCATCTGACTGCAATTGCTAACATGTGAATAACGTTGCTATTCCTCTAAAATCAAACAAAAACCTCCCCAACGACCGGCATCTAAAGAATGACAAATACACTTAAAAAAAAAAAAACAAAAAAAAACCAGAACCACGATGTCGTCAACGAAAGTCATCCACCTTTCTCCTTAAGCCTAGTTCTATTAAGATTTGGCTGAAAGCAATTTCTACGTCATAGCTCATTTTTTTCTTTAAAGACTGGAAGGTGGGAAAGATTTCAGCGGTCAAAACGCAGAACTAAATGCACACGTGCTCCTCATCCCAAAAATCTACTTTAATCCCCAGGCAGGTAAAACAATGAGCACCCCCTTTCCCCCCCCCTCCCCCCCCCCCTTCAAGAGACAAAACCGCAGACCGGGCTAAGCCAAACCCTCGCCCAGCCTCCACTCCGCCCGAGCCAGGCGGCGGGTCTCTTTCCTTTGTGCAAAGTCAGAGGGAGGCGGCTGGAGGCGGGGAGCTGAGGGAGGAGGCTGGGGTCGGCGGACGCCGGAGCAAGAGGAAGGCGCCGAGGAGAGCGGCATCGGCGCGCCCCATAAACAGGCCAAGAGGCCACGCCACAAACCTCTGCGGTATCCCCAGGAGCAAACCCACAAACCTGGGTGTGATCTAATTTGGGATCAGACTCCGAAGAAAGGCCGAGGGCACCTCCGGAGACGACCCCTTACCCTCAAGCCCTTGCAAAACAGTCTCCTCCTGCCGCTGGCGGAGGTCCTGCCGCCATCCCCACCCCGCCCCGAGCCTAGCGCGGCCCTCACCTGCTGGACGGAGCTGTTCTCGGGCACTGCGAACTCCTCCTTCTCCTTCGGGGTCTTCACGGTGACTTTCATGATCTTGGGTTCCGTGGAGGCGGTGGCGGCGGGGGCGCCGGCACCTTCGGCCGCGGCGGCGTTGTCCTGGGAACTTGGAGGGCCGCCGCTTTCACCATTCTCGGCCATGGCGGCGGCGGTGACTCAGGCGCAAAGGAGGGAGCGGGTGAGGGAGCGGGAGCCAGGCAACGCCAGAGCCGGCCTGGCCGGGCAGCGGAGAATGTGGGGCACGCTACCTCAGTGACAACTGGCTCAGGGCCGCCCTCGCGGGCGAGGAGCCGCGGAGCTTGGCGTGGGCTCCGGCGCAGGCCCGAGTCGGGCGCTCAGCAGCCGCTGTGTGTTCAGACGGCGATGAGTCGCAGCGACATCCGCAGCAGCCACTGCCACCGCCGCTTCCTCCTCCCCGCCCCTCCCCCTACGCCGCTCTGCCCGCGCCGCGCGGGGCACGCCGGGTAAGGCGGCTGGCGACGTCGCCGAGTCATGCCTGGCCGGCGCGGTTTGGTTCTCTGAGTGCTTTTCTTTCCCTCTCCTGCTCCATTGCTCAAAGCGTAGGCGCGTCCAGAGTGAAGGACTGAAAACAAAGTGGGGTGGAAGAGGTCAGTTCATTCCGTCTTATCTCTTTCACCAAAAAATAAATTTCGGGGTTCTGGGAGGCACCGTTAAGGGCGCACGAGGATGACGTCACGGCTAGCGAAATTACTGGAAAGGAAGCTAGACCACCGGGCTCTGCGGCCGGAATTGCGCCTGCGCGATGGCAGGCCAGCTAGTTCCCCACCCTCTCACCTCACTCTGGCGGTTACGGTGCGCATCCCCTAGGAGCCTGAGCTTGCTTCACGGTGTACCCCACGGTGTACCCCACGGGGAGGAGGGTCTGGAACAAATGCCCGCGAGGGTTTTTTGTAGTTGATATTTAAATGTGCTTAAGTTTCGCGTACTTTAAAAATTTTAAACGCTTGCTTTTACTACACGGTGCGCTAGAATTGAAAGATAAGTTAATGGACGGAGTACGCCCCTATCGCCCACCCTGCTCTATCCCGAGTAGTCAGTGCTCCGGGGCCAGAGCCTCCCATCCTGGTCAGCCAGGTTTGTTCAGGTGATCAGGCCTCCTATGTTGGCAATGGCGCGCTAGCCCACCTGTGATTCTCTGAATACTGTCCCGTAAGATGTTTAGGGCAGAAACATAGTATCCAAGGCATACCCTCCCGGCTGGGACAGCACAATGTAGCTGAGGTGTTCATTTTATATTCTATCAAATTAACTTACTGCTCTGTTTCAGACTTTAGGTGACACAAAAGGTTCAAAAATTATTTTCAGTGTAATACATGTGTAAATAAGAAACAGGAAGTTACTTTTCCCTAGAGAATATTAAACTTGAAATGACCTCATCACTTGCCTTTAAAGATGGCTTGCAAGGAATGTACAACACTGGACATAAACTTTATAAACCAGTATTGCGCAAATGTAAACTTTGACACCACACCGTGACCCACATGTGCAAAGATACACTTTATATTTCTGTTCTTAAACCGTCCAACTCTGTCCTGGCTCTTTTAAGTACTCTTTTATGAAGTCCACTTCTTAGCAAAGCCACTCTGAAATCTGGGTCTAAAGTTCTGAACGTGTAAATTGCTATAGCGACGTCATTTCATATCAGCGAAGTTTCTGGCAGCATTTTTCAACAACATGAAGAAATTACACAGCTTTCTGCTAAAGAATGGCTGTTTACATATGTTTAGATGTGAAGTAACCATTACTCGTCAAGGTAGAAAGTTCCACCGTTGGAAACTGTTTAGCTCTGCACTTATGAAACTGCTCTGTGATTATCTGTGTCTTACATTAATTTCTAAAAAGTTTTGATGTCAATGCACGATTTATGAAGTAATATAATTTATCTGTAAACATATACAGTATAGTAATTCATTATGGACCTTTTTAGAAACAGCCCTATCCTGTAAGAAATCTTTGAGGCATGGGTTTAGATCAGGGATTAGCAAACTTTCAGAGACTAGATCCTAGGTATGCTGGGCTTTGTGAGCCATGCGTTCTCTGTCTCAAATACTCAGCTCTGCCCTCATATCACGAAGCAGCCATAGACAATACATACAAGACTGAGCCTGACTGTGTCCTGGTAAAACTACAAAAAAAACCCAATTTGGCCCAGGAGGTCTAAATGTCTATTTGAGGCATTTTCTATTTAATATCTTTTGTTTTTTAATAGTCTAGAAAAAAATTACAAGAGCATACTTCATTCATTATAAACACTGAGTACATTAATGTTGAAGATACAGAGGAATAAGATTCAGTCTCTGCCCTCAAAAAACTTAGAAGCAAGTTGGATGTGGGGTAAAAAATGGAAGGGGGGAGATAAGCAGTGTCATGCTGATATGTGTTAAAAACCAACTCATCAGAAAATCAGCTTTGATGTAAATACTTGCAAAATGGCCAATCTCAAGCTACCAACTTGAGGTCCTTGCTCACAAAATTCCTGACATTTTATCATTAAGTTTTCATAAGTGAATATGAGCCATCTGTAAGTGGATAGATCCCATTTTTTAAGTCTCAGTATTCAAAATTCAACTATAATAAGAGGTTATTATTCACATGGTAGAAGAATTTTTCCTTGACAAAATGAGTCAATGGATTCAATCAGTCAACAAGAATTTATTGAGCAAACTTTAATCCTGTGTCCAGGAACTTACATAGTAACACAAGATGGTACCTATGTCCAAAAGTGGTATAAATAACAGGCATTGATCATGCTTCCATTGTCTCAAAAATGAAGCCCAAGCTTCTTAAGTAGGTACAAGGCCTTCCGCAGCTTAACTCCTAGTCTCTCAAGCTTCACTCCCATTACTCTATAGAAACAATCTGCTGCAGTCGAACAAGTTTATTCTCATCTCTAGAAGTACTTGTACATTGTATTTTTCTCACCTAGGAACACTCCTTCAAGTCAATACACCTCCCCCATGTGCCCATTATTACTGCTGCTTCCCTAATAGAAAACACCCAAGCAGAATCATTTTTTTCTCTGACCTCCACCATAATTATTTGTACACGTCATCTGACAATTCATCACTTGTAACATACCTTCTATTATCTAAAGCTATTTCTCCTGTTACCAGTCTAGTTCACACCCTCATTAATTCTGGCCTAGATTTCAACAGTAACCTCCTCCAGATTCCCTTGCTTCCAGGTTGAAGTCACCATCCTCAAAACTATTTATTATTGGTGCCATATGTTATCCCTGTAGAACTTAACTTTGATTATGACACCCAGTTAATTGTCACTATTAGCTCTCCACAGAGTTTTAAAATAATATCTCATTCCTATCTTAACCCTAAATCAAGTGAGTCCACTAAGCATTCCAAGCTTGTTTGCGCTTTCCTGCCTCTAGGCTTCAACACAACATTTTCCCTGCAAATTGAAATTCTTATCTCTCATTTTTACTTCATTGTTTTACCCATCCGTTAAGACTTACCTGAAATGAGACCTTCCCTATCAGTTTTTCCCCTGATAATGTTTTTTGATCAGACATGTTCTCTAAATACTGTATATTCCCATATGACTTTATTACCTTTCTGGTGTCACTTACCCATTTGGCCTTGTGTTATACTTAGTTGTGTGCACATTTGTTTTATTAGACAAGGTCCTTGAAAACAGGGTCAAGTCTTGATTGTCATGTGTACCACACAATGCCTAAGCTAATTTCTTGGCATGATAGCATTTTCTGCTAAAGTTAATGAATTATTGAACTGTCCCTTTTACCACTAGAGAAGAAATTCATTTAAATCAGTAAATCATATTTTATTCTCCTTTGTCTCCTGCAAGGTTTATATCGCAGTGATAGATATCAATACATACATATAGTACTTAACTGGAACCTTATTTGCTTTACAAAAGTTTCAGAGGAAGGAAATGTTATTTCACCTCTTGCTTGGTGCAGGGGAAGGAAGGAAAGTCAGAGAAGGATTTTAAAGTGAAGTGAAGTGAAGGAATTTGAGTCACATGTAAAGGAATGGATGTGATTTGGTTGTGTGTTGAAAGGGGCAACTTCATGAGAAAGAGGCAGTGGTGAGAAATAGAAACTCTGCTAGGACACTGATCTTAAACTGTGGTCCACAGCCTAGGAACAGTCCATTAGTATCTCTAGGGCTACTTCCAAATCAAAGGGAAAAGGGTGAAATGTTCATTAAGTTTCTGAGCCTTAATCCTGGTGAAGTGTTTATGGTGAGGAGGGTTGTTTATTAATTTGTCAACTAAAACTCTAGACCACTGGGTAGGATTTACAAATAGATCTACGGCCCCTATACACTTTGAATACAAGCTGCTCAGTTGGTTCCCACAGCTGTGCCAGCCACCAGTGGCACGAGAGAAGGAGTTATATAGCAAGCCTCTCTGAAGAAAACACCTGTGGTTCTTATTTTGTTACAGTCTCATCTTTTTTTTTTTTTACTTTTTATTTTGAAATAATTATAGACTCACATGGAAGCAGCAAAAACTGTACTCCAAAGAGTCCTGTGTACCCATCACCTAATTTTCCTCTATGGTGACATCTTAAATTTTTGCTGCACAATATTAAACTAGGAAATTGACATGTTAACTGGGCTATAAGGCTTATTCAGTTTTTATCATATTTTTAAATCTTCATTGATTTGTGCATGTGTGTGTATCTGTCCAATTTTATCCTGTGTAACCATAACTAGATGCCAAGGTACAGAACTATTCCATCATCAGTCTCACCATTTTTTGTCATAGCAGGGGTTCTCAATCTTGACGCTACTGACATTTGAGACCACAGCATTCTTTGTTTAAAGCAATGTGGAGGTGCTGTGCATTATAGGAGTTTTAGCAACATCCCTGACCTCTGCTCAGTAGATGCAGGCAGCACAAACAACAACCAGTAGAAATACTGGTGGTGGTTTAGTAGCTAAGTCGTGTCCAACTCTTGTGACCCCATAGACTGTAGCCTGCCAGTTTCCTCTGTCCTTGGGATTTCCTAGCCAAGAACACTGGAGTGGGTTCTTATTTCCTTCTCCAGAGGAACTTCCCAACCCAGGGCTTGAACCCAAGTCTCCTGCATTGCAGGCAGATTCTTTACCATCTGAACCACCAGAAAAGCTGACCTCTACTTAGTAGATGCAGGTAGTACTATCACCCCACCACTATTACGACGATCATAACTGTTTCTCAAAATTGCCAAATGTCCCTTGGGAAACAAGCTATACAGAGAGCTGATGGGTCATCCCTACCACCTACATTTTTCCTCTTTCTCTATCACAAATTGGAATAGCAAGTGTTATCAGTTATCAAAGAATCATATTTTACTACCAAGTTTATTTAATTCTGAATTGATTATATTACTCATGATGAAGCTTACTGTGGGTTTTCTCCAGTATAGGTAAGTATTGCCAGGATTCCATTATAAACTTGCTTTTAATCTGTTATTACGTTTCATCTGCTCATTTCTTAACAGAAGTCTGAATTTATTCAGGCCTTAAGAGAATGCCTAAAACTATTCATAGGCTATACTCTTTTGACCTCTCCTATGAACAGGTTACTACAGATAATGTGAGATACAGTCCCTAGGGCAAGCACTGAATATCTTACATAAGTGGTAAGACTGGTTCTCCTGGAAACATACAGATGCAAAGATAAATATTTTTATAATTAGACTCAAGCTTGGTTTTATGCTGTGTAAAACTCCAAGCCTTATGATTTCTTTTCAGAGGAGAAATTTATTCAGAACACATAATATTTGGAATGTGTTTCCTGACCTTAGAAGAGGTTAGCTTATGTGAAGAGTCTGCCATCTTGTATAAACTAACCAAATGAGCTATGGGGAAATTTTAGGTGTTCTCTGAAGGCAGAGAGAAGGAAGTTAAAGGGTACAAAATCTATAAAGCAAGTCATCTAAGAATCTCAGAGAATAATAATGCTTCTGGGAGGAAAAATTGTTTCCGGCTGCTGGGGAACTTTGTAACACACAAAAAGGCAATTTAAAGGTATTTCGCTGGCAGTCCATGATTAGGACTCTATGCTTTCACTGCCAAGGGCCACGTTTCAATCCCTGGTTAGGGAACTAAGACCCCTCAAGAAGCACAGCACAGTCCAAAAAAAAAAAAAAGGCAATTTATTGATGTATTTTACAAAGGAAGCTGAGACATGTTAAAGAAAAATTAGTCATCTAGTCCTTTCGTTTCATCCAAATAATTCTTAAAACTTTCATTTCATCCAAATAATTCTTAAAACTTTGGTTCTCAAATGACTTGAAAGGTAGATGATAATATGATAGCTTATCTGAGTTCTATAATCTAATGAGAATTGTGAAAGGTTTGAGATTTTCCCCTACTTACAAGCTAAGAGCTTCATGGAATACTGGGAGAAGACACATGACTCTTAAGACTTCGTTCCAGTGGTAGCAGGGGCCAGTGTGTTAGCATTTTCTTGCACCTGTACATGCAGTGGGTTGCATTATAAGAGTAATCTCAAGTGTAGGGAGCCCAGATCTTTTAAATGTGCAGTAAACTTGTATCCCTTATCTCTGGAGGGAGATACTATGTTTTCAAAAACCACTATACAAATATCCTTGAAAAAATAGAACAAATACATTGTATAAATTTCCTATTGCTGCCATAACAACCATACTTTCGTGCTTAAAGCAACACAAATTTTGCTTAACACAGATTTATCTTGCAACTCTGGAGGTCAGAAGTCCAAAATGGATCTTAAAGGGCTAAGCATGAAAGGCTATGTTCCTCTGGAGACTTTCATTTCTTGCTTTTCCCAGCTTTTAAAGACGGCCCCTGAGATAGTGGAGGCCGGAGCCTGGCATGCTATAGTCCATGGGCTCACAAAGATTTGGATACAACTTAGCAACTGAACAACAGAATGCCCACATTCCTGGCTTGTGGCCAAATCACTTGACCATCTGCTTCCATTATCAATTTCCTGTGACTTTTCTGCCTGCCTCTTTCCCTTATAAAGATTTTATAAAGATGATGTTGGTCCCTCCCAGATAGTAGGATCCTTAATTACATCTACAGAGTCCCTGTGGCATGTAAGGTGACAGATAGGTTCTGGAAATTAAGATATGGACACCTTTGGGGAGCCATGATTCTGCCCATCAGAGGCGGTCAGTGCCCATATTTATACGATGTGCAGAATTATGAGAGGCCATAAAAGAATTTTCTCCCAATAATATCCACTCCTTGTTTCTACTGTTGTTTGTCATTCTGATTAATCTGACCACCAGAGGCTGGGACCAAATCCACAAAATTTTTTTTATATAACATTTAATAAACTACTATCAATAGACTCAAGCAGAATGAAGCCAACCTGCAGTATTACTAACTGTGCTCCCCAGGGGTTCAGACCCAATCAGCTGAACAAATCCCATAAACCATCAGAATCTACTTTGGCTGCTTCCTAGATATTGCTTCTGTATTTACTTTTCCCCTTAGCCCAAGGTATTAATCTAGTTACAGCAGGATGTCTTAGCAGTTGCACATATTTTGCCATGGACTGCAAGGAAGAAATCCAGGGCAATTATTACTGATCATAACAACCCTAAGCAGTGAGCTGAGGCTGGCCTGAATGCCTTCCAGGCTGATGTGATTGTCATCGATCTTCAGCTAAAGTCTGGACAGAATTTTATACTACCTCTTCTAATTCAGTGGTTCTCATTGTAAGAATTAACTGCCCACAGGTTGCATACAGATAGCAAACAAGTAAGTAAGCCCACTGAGAAACCCCTGCAAATAATCAAGGGCAGCTGCAGTCTAGATAGTTCTCCCAGTAGTCTGAGAGCTGTGTGATCTACAGACAGTGTTCCTTAAAGGTCTCTTATGACCTTCCTTAAGGTGCAAGCTGCTGTGATTTCAAGAGAAGGCAAGCTAATGCCTAACTTCCACAAAAGTACATACAGTCCTGGGAGTGCACATGGTGTACCTGGAAATAAAATGTTGTTGATAATTGTTGAAACCCCTTAAATATGATTGGCAGCTGGTTGGTAGGCCTCAGGGTTCCCAGTTCAGTTCAAATAATTGAATCTAGTCCTTGCTAATGAAGGGGTGCCTATAGGTCAGCAGTCCAAACTGTTCCGTTTATCTATGCCACCTGCCGGTGACTAGTAAGGGCTAATAGAATGGGAGTGGGAAAGATATCCAGAGGTATTGACACATTTTACATGGGAGGTGCAGAGACCCGTCCATTCCCTGTCACTTTCAATTGGCTTCTTATTAAAGTTAAGGAGAATGGCAGTTGTGATCAGAGTTATCCTGTGAGGTATTGCAGACCTAGGAGTGAGTTAAATTTAGTGTTTGCTAGTTCAGGAGAGCCCCACCCGTGTTTTTCTTCATGAGTAAAGACCCAGGGATCTCACTAAAAGACAGAAGATCATGAATGCCCCACCTTTTCCTGTGCTTCTCAAGGTCCAAGATGTTTCTTCTCCTAGTGCTAGGATTGTTTTCCTCCCCCACCAAAAAAATCAGTGTATCCCATTCCAGAAATGGGAACTTCACCTTTTCCCCAGTCACTGCCTACTCACACCAAGACTTCTTATCTGGAAGGGAAACAATTTATCTCAGATTGGGACTGGAACCTATGTGCTGGGACTCGAACCCATTCAAATCCCTGCTTGGGACTCAAACCCACGTGGCCAGGACCTGAACGCAGCCAAAACCCTGCTTGGGACTTGAACTCATGTGGCTAGGACTCGAACCCAGCCAAAAACCCTGGTCTTTCAATTGAAATCACAGACCTGGTTTCAGGACATAATGAAGGTTCTGATGATAATGCAGGAAGAATTCAGTGAGAGACAAAATGACAGGTAAGAAGTGGTTTTATTCAGAGAGAAACATACTCCACAGACAGAGTGTGAGCCATTGCCGAGGGCAAGTGCAGCTTCAAAATGTGGCATGGTTAGTTTTTATGGGCTGGGTAATCTCATGGGCTAATGAGTGGGAGAATTGTTCCAACTGTTTTGGAGAAGAGGTGGAGATTTCAAGAGATTGAGCCACCACTCTTTTTGGTCTTTTGATGGTGCCTTGGAACTGTCATAGTGGCTCTGGGTGTGTCATTTAGCTTGCTGATTGAAGATCAAGGTCTAGTCAAAATTGAGTTGTCTGCCATCTTGGAGCCATTTGATTCCTATTGATTTATGTTATGTCCTCGGACTATGTCATTCTTTCAAAGGTTGTGCCTGTCCTCTTCCCTCCTGTTTCAGAAGGGTAGGTGCAAAAGACAGGAACATTTTTCTAAAACATACAGGCACTCATTATGTCTCCCATTTTGGCCCTTATGGAACACGTTAGGGGACTCAGGGAGCAAGTATTCCACTATGTAATCATCATCCTTATAATCTAGGACCATATCCATCCAATAAGAGAATTCAAGGAGCTAAACTAGATTTGAATTCAAATCCCATAGGCTCCATTTGGCTGGGCTGCCACCAAGAGAGTGTACCAACTCGGAACCAACCCGGCCAGCCATTAGTTGTCAGTAGGGGAAAGAAAGACATGTCATGCCCACAGTAGACTTCTGAATTTTCAAAGTAGGTTTATAAACTCCTATCCACTTTGTCCTTATCATTACCTAGGAAGTGGGCAAAAGGAGATGCTTCCTTTCTGGAGACCATTCAGTGACCAAAATACCTAGTATTAAAGCATGTGAACTACGTGAGGGATATAGAAGAAGAGGTCTATTTGAGTTGATTTTTGAGGTGACCATTCCAATGCTCAACAATACCAGAGGTCTATGGATAACAGCATGGAAAGTGCTCTAAGTACCTTAGCCAGTAGCCCATTATTGAGTGACTTTTGCAATAAAAAGTGTACCTTTGTCAGACTGTAAATGGTCCAGAAAGCCAAAAACATGACACAGATTAGTTTTCAGGGGCCACAGTGGTGTGGTTAGTCAGTTGATTGGACTAGACCAATAACGCTGAAAAAGTGTCAGGCGCAGTGACCATTACCAGTAGCCCCGAGACAGGGTCAGAAGTCCAATGTAATCAAATTGCCAGGAGTTGGTGGGGACCACACTCACGCAGTGTATCTGTACTCCCTGTGAAATGAATGTGTCACCTTCTGTCAGCCGTCCAAGTCTGACATGCAGTGGTAGCCTTTGCATCAGAAACATAGACTCTTCTACTTTGCCCAGTTTATGACGATGGGTGTGGCTCATGCCCCGTGCAGTGATGAACACAGGCAGCAACAGCGGCAGTAAAGGCAGTGCAATGCTCTGTCAGCAGCTGGACTCCAGTCAAGCTCCTCAGGACGGCCCCTACCATAGATATCTACATGAGAGACCCAAGTGGTTGGGTCAGCCGCTGTGGCTTGTTTCCACAGTTCACATCCCCAAAGAAGAGTGTATTAATCTGCCAATCTGCAGTTTTCAAAGTACAGACCAAAGAGCTGGGCTGTTGGCAACAGCCCAAGAGTCAGTACAAATAACAAGGTTCATCAAGAGGACTGTTGGTAAGAGATAAGAGAGTAGCCTTGAATTCTGCCCACTGAGTGAAGTGACCTTGTGCACTTTTGGTTGTACATGTTAACACTGGGGTTGAACAGCTCCAAGATCTCCTGTCAGGTCTCAGGGTAGTCAAACCATCAGCGAGTGAATCAGACCCAGGCATTTAGAGGAAGTTGAACTGAGGGTCCCTTTGAACCAGTGGTTTTGTTTAGAGCAGAAAAGCCTGAGGAAGGAGAAGACAAAGAATAACTTTGCTCCTGGGATATAGTAACTGCTTTCTCATATAAAGCCAAAATGCCACTGGCGCCCAAACAGTGGTATGCTTGAACATACCATTTCCATTGATGAGCAAGACTTATTGAGCCCTTCTCCTTGGTGTCCTTCAGCCCAAGTCAACCCACCCCAAGATGGAAGTATTAGGCTGAGTGGACAGGCCTTTATCAGCCAGGCTTCTGGCTTCAACAAGAGCTCAGTAGCAAGATAATAGCTGCTCTTTCAAAGGGGTTATGTGGCAGCCCTGTTAGGAAGCTATGAGTCAAAACCCCAAAGGGCACCTATAGATGGAATTTGCCTTGTCTTGTCAGGGTCTCCAGTGGGCAAAATCATCAGTCCCATAGGCTTGTAGCTGAAATTATGGAGCCTCAAGAGTGCTAATGCTTCTCTACATGCAGCTCTTCCCAATCAGAAGAATCTCTTCTGGTACATAGAGGATGACAAGACACAAGTATGTAACACATTGATTCCTACTGTACATTTAGATAATAAAAGTAGCAGCAACTATACATTGAATTGGCTTGGAGAGCCCAACCCACAAGGTCATGTCAGCTCTTCCCTTGGTGAGCCCTGGTTGAACATCATTAGCTGAATCCAGGAGCCAGTTCCCCTATGGGACTGGTAGAATGGAGACTAGGACCCCTGTATCCAGCAGAGCCACACAAGTTTGACTTCATCCCCTCCCCACAGTTCCCCAGCATACCAGCATAGAGCTCTGGTGCCCTTTGTTGACGCAGAAACCTTGGCTCTTCCCCCAACCATCATTCCCTTAAAGTGGCGGTGATTGTTGTGAAGAGGAGGGAGGGAGCACGAGGCAAGGAAGGAGAGAGTGACTGTGTGGAAAGCAAGGTGCACTGACTTTGTTTCAAGCAGTGCAGTGGCTGACCTCAGCTTTGTTTGGTTTGGTAACCAACAAAATGTCAATGTTTCAGTCCACTCGAAACCCCGCACTAGGTAGCAGTGCCAACATTTGCCCACACTGTTGTAGTCTTAGGCTCTCTGGCAGCCACAGTCATGTTTCCCAGCTTTGCCCAGAGTTTGTGTCCTTCAGTTGACAACCTTTCTGGAGGACTCCACCTTAATCTGAGCCATCTATTGCCCCATTATCGAAATAAGATCTCTTAAATTCAATATAAATGCTAGTGGGAGTTTCCATGATGTCAGGGATGATTGCAAGAAGTTATCTGTATTTCCTTGGGTCTGTTTCTCAATCTTCAGTGGGTTACTTCACCAGCATTGTAAACTGAATCTGCAGCAGTAAGAGCCTTAATCTAAAGGGTTTGTTTGTAGCTTCCCACAGGAATGAGTCTGCTTCAGGAAAATCTGAGGGGACCAAGTCTTCTTATAGCAGTTTGGATGTGTTTTAAAAAGAAAAACCTGTGAGACCTTTTACTGTCATCTCTGATTGGATCTAAGATTAGCATGATAGTCTTGAAGGAAGGGCGGAGGTGAAGAATAGTGTAACTGTTGCCATTCTTAACAAGCATTGTATGCCCATTCCCCAGCCAACCAGTCAGAGTTCTAAAAATTAGCTTGGATTCTGCAAGGAGATACAACCAATCCATTCTGAAGATCAGCCCTGGGATTTCTTTGGAAGGAATGATGCTAAAGCTGAAATTCCAGTATTTTGGCCACCTCATGTGAAGAGTTGACTCATTGGAAAAGACTCTGATGCTGGGAGGGATTGGGGGCAGGAGGAGAAGGGCACGACAGAGGATGAGATGGTTTGATGGCATCACTGATTCAATGGACATGAGTCTGAGTGAACTCCGGGAGTTGGTGATGGACAGGGAGGCCTGGCGTGCTGTGATTCATGGGGTCGCAAAGAGTCGGACATGACTGAGTGAATGAACTGAACTGAACTGCCATAGCAGTTGCAAATTTCCCTCTCGTGTTCAATGTAGTGCACCTCTCTGTCACTGATGTGTGAAAGAGGGTAAAACTGAGTACTAATAGTTACAATGGGATAAGCCTGAGGCTGATCTAGTATCAACTTTTACTTGCCCTACTTGCAAGCTAACAAGTTAGGCTGCCACAGTTGTGTGGATGTGTACAGAAGACACAAGGCTCCAAGGTCATAGACAAAGGACTTTATTACTTGCATCAATCGCAGTAGGCAGACTATCAGCATTGTCATGTACCATTTCCCCAGAGCAGTTCCCACAGGGCAAGGCAAGGAGGACCAGTATCTTCTGTACTTGCTACAGGCTGTGTTACACAAGAGGATTCTCTGAGCTTGGAGAACCCAAATTTCTTGTAATAGGCAATAAACCACCTTTCTCTGGAGGGGAACCCTATGTTCCAGAACTGTAAACACACATGTCCTTTGCTCCAGAAGGAACCAGACACTATATCTTCCAAGGCTGTTGTCCACTATAAAAGCATCACTGAAGAGATGGTCTTCAGTAAAAGTGGTCAGTGCTTCTTCTCACCTAACATGCAGAAATTTGGGAGACCAGTGGAGAATTGTCTTCCAACATAGTCTTATAACAATTTTATTTGCCTGAAACTCTGTAGCATTAGAAAGTTCTCGAGACTATTTTTATTCTAGTCCTATCCATCCTTAAAGACATATCTGAGAAGCGACTGTCAGACAGAGGTCAAAAAACTTTTTCTATAAAAGACCAGGTGGTAAAGATTATAAAGTTTGCATGCCATGCAATCTCTATTGCAACTGCACTGCTGTTAAAGCACTTAGCAGCCATAGACAATAATAAATCAAGTGTTACAATACAACTTCATTTATAGATGTTGAAATTTAAATTTTATGTGATTTTATAGGTCATGAAATATGTCCCCTTTTGATTTTTAACCTTTAAAAATGTAAAAACAGTTATTAATTCTTGGGCTATAGAAAAATAGGTAGAAAACTGAGCCGCAGGCCAGAATTGGTCCAGGATTCTTTAAAGAATAAGATTCTCATAAATCAGCATGAATTCAGTTAGGAGATGGCAACATTTTTCATTTATTTCTTTCTGACTCTCTGTTCTCCAAGTCAGGAGAATTTACAGTTACAGAAAAATAAAACCACTTAACTACCAAGGCTTATAAAACTGCTAATTGTAGGATGTGATGGTTAAATTTCTGTGTCAACTTGACTAGGATACATGGTGCCCAGATCAAACATCATTTCTGGGTGTACTATGAGGATGCGCCTGGATGAGATTCGAGTTTGAATTAGTAGGCTCACTAAAGTAGACAGTCTTCCCCAATGTGAGTGGGCATCATCCAATCCTTTGAGGGTTTGATTAGAATGAAAGGGCAGAGGAGGGTTGAATTCTCTCTCCCTGCCTGACTGTTCAAACTGAGACATCAGCTCAAACAGTCAGATAGACTGCTCTCGACTAGGACTTACACCGTGGCCCTACAGTTCTCAGAACTCCACTGATGACTTTCTGGATTCCCACCTGCAGATGATGGACTGTGGAACTTCTTAGCCTCTTTAATTGCATGAGCTGATTCTCTAGATATATTATATATATATACACACACATACACACACACACTGATTGCTTCTGTGTCTCTGAAGAACCATGTATTGTATGACTTTTAATTAGTTATATTAACTGATTAGTATAAAAGACCTTATATATTATAATATATAGTATATAACATATATAGGCTGTATGAGTTATATTAAGACCTTCCTAATATTCTTCAACAAAGTTAAGGGGAAATGCTTTACAAGATAAAGTTTTAGCTTTTTTAGAAGATTAAAGACTCAGTTTCAATTGTGGATAACCAAGGTGTAATCCCTGAAAAGTATGACTGTATTAATATGCATGTCAGCAGATGGTATCATAGCTTGAGTTGGGTAGGGAGGGAGTTTTATGAAACACAAAAAAGCACAAATCATAAAACACTGACATAGTTAACTATATTAAAATAAAAAATTTATGTGCATCAAAAACTTCAAAACAAAATGAAAAGATGAGTTATCTGCTAAAAAATAAATATGGGAAAATTATAACCAATAAAGAAGTAGTATCCAGAAAATATAAAAAATGCCTGTATATGGATAAGAAACAGATACCTAAAAAGAATGGACATTTGACTCAAACGGAAATGCTAAACCTCATTAGTTTATATGGAAAATACAAATTTAATCTTAAAAACATTGAGTTGATACATGTCTCTGGCTTTCTCATT
Organism: Capra hircus; assembly: GCF_001704415.2. NCBI lineage: Eukaryota > Metazoa > Chordata > Mammalia > Artiodactyla > Bovidae > Capra > Capra hircus. The sequence continues at coordinate 76,727,936 of NC_030815.1, forward strand.
TTACCTGCTGTGTAATAAAAACATTGACCTAAAACTGCAAGTTGCACATCATGATCTATAGTTTATCATTTATATCAAGTTTTAAACATGCAAAACAAGGTTAAAGTGTAAAAGTGTGCATAGAAACAACAGCAGAAGCGTCAGGGTAGTAATTACCCCAGGGCTGTAGGGAAAGGAATGACATTGGGGAAGGATATGGGGGAGGTGCTTCCTTTTATCTGTATTGTTTTATTCTTTAAGCACATTGATACACAAATGTTTGTTACACCTTTCTCTGATCTTTTGTACCTCTGAAATATCTCATTAACTTAGAGAGATGTTTTTAAATCCTTTAAAACAAAGTAGTCTCCTTCCTCTCTGTCTTCCTGAAAGAGTCCTAACCTCTCACCTAGCCTCTTCTCCTTACTCTCTACTCACCTAATAACCTTAGGACTCTTTCAGGAAGACAGCACACCAAGCACACAGATCTTGAGTTTTTCCCCCCTTACAAAAGGTACTGAATCACCTTCCAGTTCCCTGGAAAATACCTGACTCAGAGGGCTGTAGTAGGAAAAGTCCATTTTTTTGTCCCAGAGAGCAAACAAAAAATACTGCTAAGAATGATGGGATGTGTCAAAAGTACACAAACAGATGCACACTCAAAGTACACAAAAGTCAGCTTGAAGAGGCTCCCTATAACTAAGTTGGGGACAATTTGAGAACAAAATAATGATTACAACTCACTGAATAGAATGCATGCATGCTAAGTCGCTTCAGTTGTGCTTGACTCTTTGCGACCCTGTGGACTGTAGCCCACCAGGCTCTCTGTCCATGGGATTCTCCAGGCAAGAATAATGGAGTTGGTTGCCATTTCCTGCTCCAGGGAATTTTCCCAACCCAGGGATCAAAACTGTGTCTCTTATGTCTCTTGCATTGGCAGGTAGGTTCCTCACCACTAGTGCCACTTAGGAAACCACAAGTCCATAAGACATAAGTGGATGAATAAATTGAAATTTTGATAAAGATTAGTGCATTTACATAACTTAAAGTACCTCCCCCCAACAAGCATAAATTATTAATTACAGAGGGGAGAAGAGTAACTTTATACCAGGTAAATCTAGAAGACCATCTCAATTCAGCAATCAAAGGAAATGTCTTCAGAAATGGGACAAACCTGTTTCACGCATCACTTGATAGGATACATTGAGAGGAACACGGCCCCACTTCTGTGATTTTCCAGTCTAAAATGCATAATTTAAATCCAATCATGAGGAAATATGTAAACCCAAATTGAGAGATATTTTATTAAATAACTGGTCTGTAATAATCAAAAAATGTCAAAGTTATCAAAATCAAGCAGAGCTATGAAACTGTTCCACACAGGAGACGAGGAAGAAGACAGGCCAACAAAATGCAACCTGTGGTTGTGAGCTGAGTGCTTTTGCTATAGAGGATATTGTTTGGTCAGTTTCAGAAACCTGAATGGGGGCTAATAATTGAATGGTAGTAATATAGCAGTGTTGATTTTGTTAGTTTGATAGTTGTATTGTGGTTATATAAGAGACTGTTCTTGTTTTTACAAGACAGAGAAAGTATTCTGGACTATCTCAAATGATCATGGGCAAAGAAATTTTTTTGTATGTATAGATTATGTATTAGGTTGTAACTTTTCCCTCCAAAATTTTTTAACCATTAAAATTAGACAAAATTAAATTGTGTGCAGATGGCTCAGTGGTAAAGAATCCACCAGCAATGCAGGAGACACAGGAGACATAGGTTTGATCCCTGGGTTGGGAAGACCCCCTGGAGAAGGGGACGGCCATCCACTCCAGTACTCTTGCCTGGAGAATCCCATGGACAGAGGAGCCTGGTGAGCTACATAAGGTCACAAAGAGTCGGACACTACTAAAACAACTGAGCATGCATGCACTAGAAGACAAAATGAGTTTGGTGAGAAGATTGTGCCAGAGTAACTTTATTGATAGGTTTTGATAGCATTACTGGGCTGATAATCAGGCATAATAACCCTAATTTCAGCAAGATATTTTGACAAGAACCTTAAATAACATCTCTGTAAATAAAATGGGGAAATGTGTGCTGGAAAATAGAAAAGTTAGGTGGGTTCAAAGCTTGTCTAATATTTATACAAAAAAAATGCCTTAAAAAAAAAATCCACCTGAAAGAACGTTTCTAGCAGCATGCCACAGGACTGTGGCTCATATTCTCAGTCATGTCTGACTCTGCAATTCCATGGACTCTAGTCCACAGGCTCCTCTGTCTGTGGAATTTTCCAGGCAAGAATATTGGAGTGAGTTGCCATTTTCTACTCCAGGGGATCTTCCCGACCCAGGGATTGAACCTGTATCTCTTTTGTCTACTGCATTGGAGGCGGATTCTTTATCACTGAGCCACCTGGGAAGTCCACAGGACTTTGTACTTGGTCCTTTTCTGTTCAACATTTTTGTCATCATGGGAGATGAGTCATCTTTAGCGAATGTACAGAAGATAATACTTAGGAGACTAGCAATATAATGAATGACAGAATCATTAAAAATTTCTGCAATGACAAGTGAGGAGAGTTTAAAAATATATAATAGATACATGTATAAAAACCTTGAAAACCCTGGGAAAGTTCTACTTGGGTGAGAAAAAAGTTTCAGTGTGAGCACGGTAGTTGTTTTCAAATAGATGTTAAGCAGTCATGTGGTCTGTGACTAGTAAGGAGAAATGAAAAAGAGGCAGATTCAGTACATCCTAAAGGAAGAGCCTTTAATAATTAAAGGTGCTTAGAGTTGACCAAACGGAGAAGGCAATGGCAGCCCACTCCAGTACTCTTGCCTGGAAACTCCCATGGACAGAGGAGCCTGGTGGGCTGCAGTCCATGGGGTCGCTAGGAGTCAGACACAACTGAGCAACTTCCCTTTCACTTTTCACTTTCATGCATTGGAGAAGGAAATGGCAACCCACCCCATTATTCTTGCCTGGAGAATCCCAGGGACGGGGGAGCCTGGTGAGCTGCCGTCTATGGGGTCACACAGAGTCGGACACGACTGAAGCAACTTAGCACCAGCAGCAGCAGCAGCAGCAGCAGAGCTAACTAAAATTGACTTGTGAATGTTCATGTAGAGGGCAAGAGAAAACCTGGTATCACAGATGTTACAGAAGGATTCCTGCTTTAGCTGGGCTAGGTAACCAGCCAAAGTAATATACTTCTCACTTTAAAATTCAGTGGAGGAAAAAACAGCTAAGAATTTTCAGTACAAATATTGTTTTTCAACTTCCAAATAGGCTGAGTTGTGCCCTAGTGTCTGTGTAGTTATCTATTCCTAGTATCTGGAAGTTTTTGTGAATTAAAAAAAAAGAAAGTGTAAAAATATATCTAAAGAAACAATGTAATTAGATTTTTATTGTACATACAAGCTGAATTTGATAATTAAATGAAAACTTAGGATAGGTAGATTGCATCTAGACCTATTTTTGTAGGAGTTTAGAGTCTATAAAATATGTCATACCTGGCTGCTTTTGAGGAAGCTATGTTTATTTTAAATTTTTATTTTATTGAAGTATAGCTGATTCACAATGTTGTGTTAATTTCTGCTATACATCAAAGTGATTCAGTGATACATATATAATACATTCTTTGTCACATTCTCTTCCATTGTGGCTTATCACAGGACACTGAATACAGTTCCCTGTGCTATGCAGTAGGACCATGTTGTTTGTCCATCATATATATAACAGTTTGCCTCTGTTCATCCCAAACTCCAGTCCTTCTCTCCTACCCTTCCACTGGTAACCAAAGTCTGTTCTCTGTGAGTCTATTTTGGTTTTGTACCTAAGCTCATTTGTGTTATATTTTAGATTCCATATATACGTGATTCATGTGATATTTGTCTTTCTCTTTTTGACTTACTTCACTTGATATGATAATTTCTAGGTGCATCTATGTTGCTGCAAATGGCATTATTTCATCCTATTGTGTGTGTGTATATATATATATCATATTATATACAATGTATTCATATACAATTGTATACAATTATATGATTCATATACAGTTATGTACAATGTATATGTATTCCATTGTATATATATATATATACCACATCTTTTTTATCCATTCATTTATTGATGGACATTTAGTTTTTTTCCATGTCTTGGCTGTTGTGAATAGTGCTACTATATAAGTGTGCATATATATTTTCAAATTATATTTTTGTCCAGATATATGCCCAGGAATGGGATTGCTGGATCATATGGTGCCGGGAGCCAGCATGAGGAGTCTCGCCCGTGGCAAAGGTCATGAGGTTAAGGGGTCCAACAGGCAAAGGCAAGTTGGGCCTTAAGGGAGCCTTGCTGAATTTTCTCGAGCATCTACCCCCCAAAACCAGAGTCTGCCTGCTTTATTGTACTGTGCTTTCCACTCTTCTGACATAACAGGGGGCTATCCCCGACCACCTTTCTCTGGAAAAAGTTAACTTAGAGCTCCAATTAGTCTCCTGCATATGAAAAGAATGTTTCAGCTCAAACCCCTTTGATGGCTCTCTAACTTGCCTGACAGGTTTAACTACACTTGTGATTGTTTACAGCCCCCCTACTGCGAGAGGTACTAAGCTTAAAGCATCTTAAAGATATAGAGCCTTTTCTAAAGAGCTAAAAATTATATTGGTGATGGGTTTCACTGTTGAGTCAATGACTGCTGCCAGGCCTCCATATTCTTTATCTTTTCTTTTAGGCACCTGGAGGATATTAATAAATGTAATTGGGATATAGAAAAAGGAATATAGTAGTTTTTGATGTTAGCAACACTAGACTTTTAAGGGCAAATAAGTTTTCTGGTTGACAGACCCTTATCAGAAAAGGGCTGTAAATCACCTAAGACTTGTGTATACAGCTAGGTATGCAGAGAGAAAGCCTGGTCTTGATAAGAGTCAGGGCTGCTGATGCTGCATAACTTTGTATTATCCATCAATCTCTATGTACAACCAAAAGTATAAAAAGCTTTCCCAAACAATAAAGGATGGACCAGTTTCTCAGACCAGCTTCTCGAACTGGTTTCTTGGAAATCTGGCTCCCCCTGTGTCGACTCTCTCTCTCTCTCTTTCTCCCTCTCCCTCCCTCTCCTTTTCAGGCTGAATTCCCATCTGGAGCATGGAGGCTCACCACCTCTACTTACTTGCCCTGGCTTCTAAGACCCAAGCGAGAGGGAGCCCAAGGCGGGGCACCCTCCGCTATTCAAGTGGGCGCCGGTGGCCTACGTAGATGGTGCAAACCTCTTGTCTCGAGGTTTTATTAGCTTTCCGCATAAAGCAAGTTATTCAGCCTCTTTTCTCCACTAAATTTTCCTACTACACTATTCATTCCTAATCTCTCTTTATATTTCTAAATAAGTAAGTTTTTCCTTGCCTACTCCGTCTCCCCTTTGAATTCCCTGGATCCACCAGGGCTGGACCCCGGCAATATGACAACTCTATTTTTATTTTTTGAGAAGCCTCCATACTGTTTTCCATAGTGGCTGCACCAATTAACTTTCCCACCAACAATGTATGAGGGTTCCCTTTTCTCCACACACTGTCCAGCATTTGTTATTTGTAGATTTTTTAAAATGATGGCCTCGATTGCTATAACTTTAAAATCACCTATACAAGCTAGTACAAGGAGGGAGAAAGCATTAGAGAGAGGGAGAGGAAGGTGAAGGAAAGGTAAAGGGAGAGAAGGAGAAAGAGAGGGAAAGAGGGAATGGAGGGAGAGAGGGTATAGAAGGAGAGAGAGAGAGATGGAGGAGGGAAAGCATGATTTGTAGGCTGCTGCGCTGTGCTGTGCTTAGTTGCTCAGTCATGTCCAACTCTTTGTGATCCATGAACTGTAGCCCACCTGCCAGGCTCTTCTGTCCATGGGGATTCTCCAGGCAGGAATACTGTAGTGGGTTGCCATGCCCTCCTCCAGGGAATCTTCCCAACCCAGGGATGGAACCCAGGTCTCCCGCATTGCAGGTGGATTCCTTACCGTCTGAGTCACCAGGGGAGCCCTTGTAGGCTGCTGGCTATGGGGGAAAAAACTAGTATTTCAAAAGGAGTAGCTTCTCTTCAAAGTAGAAACTGAATCTATGGGATCTAGTGTACTAACTGCACAAGAAAAGAAATGGGTTATAATTGCAGTAAAAAGGAAGAGAATATAGGCTTCGCTGAAAACTAAAAGGTATTCTTTTTGTTTACAGTTGGATTATTACATCTGTTTTACCACTTTATTTTTAAGACTTAGAATCTAAGACTTAGAAAGGAGAGACTAAGGCAATGAACACCTAAATGATTATCATCAGGTAAATGGTCAGCCCAGACAAAGTGCACAGTCTGGGTTTTCTTGGTTCTCATCACAGGTGCCTTCTTATTAAACACTTGCTTACTGAAGGGTGCTGCATCTCACCAGTATCTACATCTCACCTTAGAAAAGTCACTGTTTTCCATCTAGTGGAAAGGCTGGAAATGATATTTCTCACTCTCTGCTTAATACAAGAGCAATAAATTTTAGGGGGCTTTATTAAACAGTTTGAGGGTACCAGGACAAAGAGAAATGTCTGAATGTCAAAGCTTTGCAAGATAATGCTAAAATGTGGTCCAAAATGGTTGTAACAATTTATACCCCATCAGTTCTGTAACAGAATTTTGATTAACTCAAAATTTTACCAATTTTTGGTCATATTAGACCTTTAAATTTTTGCCATTTTGGTTACAGGGATAAATAGTTTCTCATTGTGGTTTGAATTTAAACGAGACTGAACCCATTTTCATGTTTTTATTGGCCATTTGGATTTCTCTTTTTGTAAAGAGCCTGATATGGGAGTTTCTGTCTGATTTTAACAGTCTGCTGGGTGTGTAATGGTATTTTGTTTTGGTTTCAATTTTTATTTCCTTTATTAATAAAGCTGATCATCTTTATTTATGTTTACCAGCCATTTGGATTTCCTCCTCTGTAAAGTGTCTGTTCAAGTTTTTTGCCCATTTTTCAACTTTGTTCTTTTGTCAGCTATATATTCAAATAGCTTTCCCCCTTCTGTTGCTTCCCTTTTTATTCTTTCATAGAATATGTTCATGAAAAGAGTTTCTTTTAGTTTTAATTTAAGATAGTTAATCTTTTCCTTTATAGTTAGTGCTTTTTCAGGAAGATATTCTCTTATGTTATTAGTTCCTAGAGCTGCCACAACGAATCACCACAGACCTCATGACTTAAAACAACAGAAATGTATTCCGCTACCATTCTTGGGGCCAGCAGTCTGAAACTGAGGTATCAGGAGGGTCACTTCCTTCTGGAGGCTCTGCCTCTCCTGCTGAGAGTTCTGCTGGCTGCCAGCAGCTCTGGGCCTTCCCGGGCTGTAGTTGCATGACTCCAGTCTCGCCTCTCGTCACATGGCCTTCTCTGTTTCTCCTGTGTGACTTGTTTGTTTTTTCTGTTATGAAGATACTCATCATTGGATTTCAGACCCACCTAATCCAGGATAATCTCATCTCAAGAGCTTTATTTTAAAATCATCTACAAAGACTTTTTCAAAGTAAATTTACATTGTGGGGTTTCAGATGAATATATCTTTTGGAGGGCCACTATGCAACTCATGACCGTTATTTCCTAAAAGCGTTAGGGTTTGCTATTCACAAGTAGCTCTTCAGTCTGTAATTAATTTCTTTGCATGGTATGAGGTAAACATTTTTTGTACAATTGTACCTGGACAACATATTGAAAAGATAGTCCTTCCCCAAATGAGCCATAGTGCCACTCTTCTAAACCAAATACTGATATAAGTGTCTTCTAAATAAACTTTTCATTCTATCACTTGTCTACTTCTGAGGCAGTGTCATAGTTATAGTTAATGTAATGTTGTAAGAGTTCTTGGTAGCTGGAAGAACAAATCTTCCAAAATAACTTTTCACCTTCAAGAGTGTCTTGGCTTTTCTTGGCCCTTTCCTTCAGCTGGTCAAGTACCACAGAACAAAGTAAATGTTCTGTTGAGGATAATTGAAGTTGCTTTAAATCTATAAATCCATTTGGAGAGAATTAAAATATTTAAAACATTAGACCTCCTACTCCAGGAACATTGCTTATCTGTCTATTTAGATCATTACTGTCTCTCAGTAAACTTTTATACTTTTCTTGTTAATAATAGTATTGCACACTTGTTTTGGGATTAGTGCTATATTATCTTAAATGATATTTTTAAAGTTTTTATGTTATCTTAGACACTATCTTTTAAATTTTAATTATTTAATGGGGTATATAAGAATAAAATACTAATTGTTTTATGTTTGACTAAAGATAACTTTTAGTTGTTTTCTTTGCTTGACTTGATCTTTTTTTAACATGGAATATGTATGGAAGGGCAATGCCAAAGAATGTTTAAACTACCATACAATTGCACTCATTTCACATGCTAGCAGGATTATACTCAAAATCCTAGGGTTCAGCAGTACATGAACCAGGTGCACAATCTGTGTTTAGAAAAGGCAGAGGAACCAGAGATCAAATTGCCAACATTGATTGGATGATGGAGAAAGAAAGGGAGTTCCAGAAAAACATCTACTTCTGCTTCATTGACTACACTAAAGCCTTTGACTATGTGGATCGCAACAAACTGGAAAATTCTTAAAGATAAAGAATACCAGACCACCCTACCTGTCTCCTGAGAAACTTGTATGTGGGTCAAGAAGCAACAATTAGAACTGGACATGGAACAACTGATTGGTTCTAAATTGGGAAAGGAGTATGGCAAGGCTATGTTTTGTCACCCTGCTTATTTTTCTTTGCAGAGTAAGTACATCATGCAAAATGCTGGGCTGGATGAATCATAAGCTAGAATCAAGATTTCCAAGAGAAATATCAACAACCTCAGATATGCAGCTGATACCACTCTAATGGCAGAAAATGAAGAGGAACTAAAGAGCCTCCTGATGAGGGTCAAAAAGAAGAGTAAAAAAGATGGCTTGAAATTCAACATGAAAAAAAAAACTAAGCTCATGGCATCCAGCCCATCACTTCATGGCAAATAGAAGGAGAAAAAGTGGAAGCAGTAACATATTGTATTTTCTTGGGCTCCAAAAATCACTGTGGATGGTGATTGTAGCCATGAAATTGAAAGATGCTTGCTCCTTGGAAGGAAAGTTATGACAAACCTAGACAGCATGTCAAAAAAGCAGAGACATCAGTTTGCTCACAAAGGTCCATGTAGTCAAAGCTATCTATGGTTTTTCCAGTAGTCATGTACAGATGTGAGAGTTGGACCATAAAGAAGGCTGGTGCTGAAGAACTGATACTTTCAAATTGTGATGCTGGAGAAGACTCTTGAGAGTCCCTTGGAATCAAAGAGGTCAAACCAGTCAATCCTAAAGGAAATCAACAGTGAGTATTCATTGGAAGGATTGATGCTGAAGCTGAAGCTCCAATAATTTGGCCACCTGATGCGAAGAGCCAACTCATTGGAAAAGACCCTGATTCTGGGAAAGATTGAAGGCAAAAGAAGGGGGCAGCAGAGGACGAGACAGATAGATAGCATCATTGACTCAATGGACATGAATTAAAGCAAACTCCAGTAATGGAGGACGGAGAACCTGGCATGCTGCAGTCTACGGCATCACAAAGAGTTGGACATGACTTAGTGACTAAACAAAATGTGTGGCAAGAATTTTTTAAATCCATTATTTGGAGATATAATTACACACTTATAAAGCACACTCTATTTTAAGTGCACAATTCCATGAACCTTAATAATGTATTCTTCTATGTTACCACTATCACAATCAAGATACAAAGCATTCTAGCAGTCTGAAAATTCCCTTTTATCATTTTCCAGTCAATCCATACCTCCAACCATGGCCCCAGGAAAATACTGACGTCTTGATTGTCATTATAAGATTAATCTTTTCTAGAGTTTCATATAAATTGAATCAGTATGTATTCTTTTGTCTGGTTTGTTTTATTCAGGAAAATTATTTTATAGTTCTTCTGTATTGTACCTGTTAGTGGTTTCTTTCAGTATTCCATCGTATGGATATACTCCAGTTTGTGTTTCCATTCAACTCTTGATAGACTTTTATGTATTGTAGCTTCCAGCCTGTGGCTATGCTGAATAAAGCTGCTATAAACTCATGTACATATCTTTGTGTTGGCATATTTTTCTACCTAGAAGTAGATGGAATGGATATGACTGGATCATATATGTTGCTATTAGGTGTTTAAGCTTTATTAGGATGATTGTTTACATATTATATCTTACTCTTTTAGTTTATCTGTGTCTTTAGAGTGAGAGTTCTTGTAGCTAGAATGTTTTTTTAAACATGCTATTGCTATTGCTTTTTTCAATCTAATCTGACAATCTCTGCCTGTCATTTGGAGTATTTGTTTAATATTTGCATTTAATGCACTTATCAATGTGTTTAGAGGTTTGGCTTTTTTTTTTTTGGTTGGTTGGTTTAGGTTTTAAATCTTCCATTTTATATTGTTTTCTGCTTGTTTCATCTATTCTTTGTTGCTTTTATTCTCTTTTCCTGCCTTCTTCTGGAGTATTTTTTAGTATCTATTTGATCTCCACCCTGGCTTCATATATGTATAATTTTCCCCTCTTTTTGTGGTTGCTATAAGGCATTGTTTTTTCAACCTCAGGGGTGATTTTGCCCCTCAGGGGACATTTGGGCAATGTCTAAAGACATTTTTGGTTGTTACAATTGGGGTGTGGATGGGGGTAGGGCCTCTATTAGCAGCTAATAATTAGAGACCAAGAATGCTGCTGAAACTCCTACCATGCATGGGATAGTGCCCCTCTCCCCCAACAAGAAATGACTATCCAGTCTCCAAAGTAAGTAGTGCCAAGATTAAGAAACCCTGAATTTTAATTTATCACGGTCTAACTTCAAATAATATGCCACTTCATACAGGACGTAGGAATCTTGGGGGTGTTTACTTCATTCCCCTCTCTTGTCCTTTGTGCAAGGCAATGTTGTTCTATATTATATATATAATAAGCCCTACAATGCTTTATTAGATTTATACTTCATCAATTATCTTTTTTAAAAAATCAGAACATGAAGAAAAATATTTTATTTACCCAATATTTCCATTTTGGTGCTGTTCATCATTCCTTTGTGTAGCTCTAGGTTGCTATCTGGTAGTATTTTCTTTCTGCAGAGGGGATTTCATTCACATTACTTTACAGTGCATACCTATTGGTGATGAATTACCTGAGCTTTTGTTCATGTATCTCAACTATCTTTGAATGATATTTCATTGGTTGTAAAATTCTGGATTGACAGTTTCTTTTCTCCTTTCACTTTTCAAAGATATAATGCTATTGTCCTCTGGCTTGTATATTTCTGACAAGAAGTCTGTGTAAATTCTTTACTTTATTCAGCTGTTAAGTAATTTCTTTTACCCTGCAACTACTATTAAGATGTTTCTCTTTTATCTTATTTATCATACCTGTTCTAACATCCTTGTTGCTATTAACTCTGCAATTCTGAATCTGCTCTGTTGATTGATTTTCCACTTAATTATGGGTAACATTTTGCTGCTTCCTAAGCATGACTAGCGATTTTTTATTGGATGTTGGATGTTGTTAATGCTGATTAGTTCACATGAGTTTTGAATTCCAACTGTTACTTAGAAGTGAGAAGAAAAAAAATTCATGATCTAATATATATTTATCATTAAACTGACAGGTCTGTAGGACATTTAAAATAACTGACAGATTATATCTAGCTTTGTTCTCCTTGCTGTAGGTTAAATTTGCTTGAAAATTAGTACAAATACTCCTGCACTTGAATTTCATTTTGCTCTTTTGACCTAGATCAACCACACTTCTCTGTTTTGAGTTCCCGTGACTGTTGGAAATTCAGTACCAATGTTCTCTCAGATAATCTTGGTGACATTAGTAAAGTGCTTTATTTTTATGTGATAAATATCACTTTTAAGAAGTCAGACTAGAGCTACTTGATACTTTTTTCCCACAAGGTACAATAGGTCAATTTCTGAAAGCAAAAAAAAAAAAAAAAAAGGCAGTTATTACAAGACAGTAGTTGTGATAACTTATTTTTGAAATATTTCCTTTATGTAATTTTAAATCTTTCTTCTCCTTTGTATATTAGGAATGTTGTTCTTCAGCTGCAGTTCATCTTATTCCCAGTGCCCCATTGACAGCAATTCTAGCTCAAATGAGACTCCTTTGAAATAGGTTCTACATGAAGTTCATTACTTCAGAGGTGTTACAACAAATGGTACTATTTGTGACAGTAGTTTACTTCATTCAAAGAAGTGTTATATGAAGCTGATACATCTGTAGACAGCTGGTAGTTCTGTAAATAGTTTATTCTTTAAACTTTGACATGACTTTCAATCATGTGATAATGGTAATTCCAATCATTTAATATAAGTAAATCTCGATAGTCACTGAATACTAAATGTGCATTCTGTAGTTTCAAGAGTTCTGGGAAGAGCAACATTTAACTTTAGAACTTAAAACATTATCTAATAAAACTTAATTTAAAGATAAAGAAATCAAGGTGAATTTTACAGGGGAAATTGAAGTTTTGTGAACTTAATGATACTTGAGAAGTACTTTGAAAACTGCCAATGGAAAAGATTATTTTAATGTAGATATCATAAAAAACAGTAGTAGTGTAGTGATTATCACATTTTAACATGCATAAACATTTCTCAAGGAAGTTTTTCAAATTTTCAGATACCCAGACGTGGAAGTGTTGGTTCATCATGGTTGGAGTAAAGATCAAAATGACACATTTTACAAGTACCACCGATTAAGTCTAATGCAGCTGATCTGCAAACCAGTTTGAGAAAGATATAATGGAATGGAACTGCATTCAGAATTCTAGTACCTAGCGCCATTATTTGGTCACTGAAAGATCTTCTGTAAGTCACAGTTTATTCTAATTAAAAACTAATAATATTGTGGTTCCACAGGTGAGAGCAGATCCTTTTCATTCTTCTAGTGAGTCATTTCATAGAGAATATAAACTTATCCATAAGCAACAAACTTGTATTCTGTCTTCTCAGTGGGGAGTCAAGATGAAGGTACTCTAGCCCAGGGTAAAGGGAAGGAAAGCTCTCACCATTTTAGGCAGATACAGTACACTCTGATGATAGGATATGCTGGAGGAAAGTAATATTCCATCAATCTACTGGTAAGGAAGGAGCATCTGAGGAAGTCAGGGAGGGATAGTTTAATCACTGAGTTAGAGCATATTTAATATGTACCAAACTATGTGACTTTGTTAATTCAGGTTGCCCAGAAGAGGGCCATAGACTCCTCTGTTTCAGGCTAACTGGATGTACTGTATTAAGAACTCATAGTGAGAACCACTATATTTATGGGCTTGACGGTGTCTGTGTAGTTGGCCACTCAAACTTTTATGTACCTAAGACAGCATGTTTTCCTGAATTCAAACCACTTTTAATTTAAGCATTTAGCATTTTCTTGCTTATTAAATTATTAAAGCATACAGCATTTGGGGGACTAACATAGTGAGCAAAGCAACAAATTGTTGTTTGGTCACTAAGTCATGTCCAACTCTTCTGCAACCTCATAGACTGTAGCCTACCATGTTCCTCTGTCCATGGGATACTTCCAGGCAAGCATCCTGGAGTGGGTTGCCATTTCCTTCTCCAGGGGATCTTCCTGACCCAGGGATGGAACCCACATCTCCTGATGCCGGGAGCCAGTGTGAGGAATCCCGCCTGTGACAAGGTCATGAGGAAGGAAGCTGACATACGCAAGGCGTGCTCAGACTTCAGGGACCCCTCTGGAAATTCCTAAGCATGTACCCCAACAAAAATCTGCCAGCTTTTGTGCTCCGCTTTTCCACTCTTCTGACATTTTCTGGAAAAAGTCAATTCAGGGCTTTAGTCTTCTGCATTTGAAAGAGTGTTTCAATCCAACAACCCCTCTGATGGCTTTCTAGCCTGCCTGCAGGACTCATACAGCTGCGCATGTGATTGTTTGAGGCCTCCTGACCGCAGGAGGCACAGGAAGCTTAAAACATCCTAGGAATGTAGGAGCTTCCGAGGAGTCAATCTTTAGAATAAGACTGATTAAAAGTTTCATTTTTGGGGTCAATGCTTGCTGCCAAATTTTCATATCCTTTATTTTTAGATATAGTTGGTATATAGAAATGCAAGTAGTAGACCTGGTATTAGCAACATTAGATCTTTGAGTTACGTACCTTCTTTGTTATAACCCACTGCACCTTTGTTCTATAGAGATGTAACTTTAATGCTTTAAGGAGATGCAGATTAAAGAAAAACACTTCAGGGGAAACAAAATTAACATTCGTTAAGGAAGAGAGCCAAAAAGTGTTAACAAGCCTCTTGGCCAGAAGATAATGTAAATCACCTGAGACCTTTTGTATACAAAATGATGTATAGAAAGAGTCTGGGCTGCGAACGCTACATAATTCTGTGTTACCCATTGATCTCCATGTTTTATCAAAAGTATAAAAGGCCTTCTGAACAATAAAGGAGGGGGCCAGGGGCCGGGGGCCAGGGGCCAGGGGGCCAGGGGCCGGGGACCAGTTTCTCGAACTAGTCTCTCGGCCTGGTTTCTTGGGACTCTGGCTCCCCCCATGTCTTTCTCTCTCTTTCTTCTTCTCTCCCTTTCCTTCTCTCTGCTCTTTACTTTAACTTCAGGCTGAATCTCCACCTGGGGCGCGGAGGCTCGCCAGGTCTACTTACTTGCCCTGGCTGTTAAGACCCGCACGAAAGGGAGCTTAAGGCGAGGCACCCTTAGATATTCAAGCGGGCGCCGGTGGCCCAACGTAGATGGTGCAAATTCCTTGTCTGGAATTTTATTGGCCTTCCGCGTAAACCAAGCTATTCAGCCCTCTTCCTCCACTTAATCTTCTTACTACACTATAGTTTCTTAATCTAATCTTACATTAATAAACAAACAAGTCTTTCCACGCCAACGCCGTCCACCCTTCGAATTCCCTCGATCCACCGGGGCTGGACCCCGGCACTGTATTGGCAGGCAGGTTCTTTGTCATTGAGTTACTAGGTAAGCCCAAAGGGAAAGATAGTCTCTGTTAAAAGGGGCATTTGTTTGCACAGAAATAGGTCCTCCAAAGGGGGAATATTCCAGATATTTATATCAATACACATGCTATAACTTTGGGTCTCAATTGAGTAGATTGAGTAGATTGAGTGAATTGTAAATTGAGTAAATTGAGTAGATTGCATATATTCTTAAGATTTATTCACCCTTTAATATTCTCTGGTTCCACTGGATGCTAGACTATGAACACTTGGCTATGATGGTTTCTTTTTTAAATGACAAAGATTTTAAATTAGCCTCAAAGTTTACTCATTTCTCACTGTGAGAATCTAGAACGTTTCATGACCTAAAGATTTGTTAGATTCATTCATCATTTATTAAGATATTTCCATCAAGAATCTACAACATGCCACATGCAAAGTACTGTGGATACAGCATTACCAAAAGACATGATCTTAGCTCTCATAGAACTTACATTCTAGTAACATAATTAAGAACCTACAAAAATAAGAATTTTAAATAAGTGCCAAATTTTCTTTAGTGTTAAGATGTAGTAGGGGGTAACTAATAAGTTACTTAAAACAGAATAGTGAAGAAAAGCCCCCTCGAAGGAGATGACATGTGAACTGAGACCTGAAGTATGAGAAGGAGTTATCTATTAAGAATTGAGTAAAGAGTATTGTAAGCAGAGAAAGTGTCAAGTGTGTCTTAGTCTATTTGGGCTGTTACGAGAAAAATATCCATAGATTGGGTGACTTAACAGAAATTTGACTAAGAAGTCCAAGATTAATGTGCTGGTAGATTCAGCATCTGGTGAAGACTTTCTGGTTCAAAGACAGCCTTCTCACTGTGTCTTACATGGCAGCACAGAGGGGAAGCAAACTCTCTTGTGACTCTTTTAAGGGCACTAATCCTATTCACGAGGGATTGAATGACCTAATCACTACCCAAAGGTCCCCACCCCCAAATACCATCACATTGGGGATTCAGTTTCAAAATATAAATCTGGCAGGATGGGAGACACAAACTTTCAGTCCATGGTAAAGTGCAAAGGCCTGCCTGAAGTACAGAAGAGCTTAGTGTGTTCAGGCATCCAAAAAAAGAGAAAAAAGCCAGGGTAGCTGGAGCATTATAGTCCAAGAAGATGGGAGAAGTAGACAGAGGGCAGCCCACGCATACAGGATCTTATATGCCACAGAGGTAGGTTTGAATTTTATTTTCCAGGCAATGCACAGTCAATGAATGACTTTATGCAGAGTGACATGGCCTGATTTATGTATTTTTAAAATTTGCCCTGGTTGTATGTAAATGAATTGTGTGGGTACATGAGCAAAAGCAAGAAGACCAATTAGAAGGATAGCACTAGTCCAACATAGAGATAACAATGACTTGGAACAGGATGTTGGCAATGAAGCTGGAGAGATACAAGCAAATCTGAGATATATTTGGAGGAAAACTTGAGAGGACTTCCTAAGGGATGGAATGACAGAGAGGGAAAAGATCAATGATGATAGATTTTTTACTTAAGCAGCTATATGGGGATATTAGTATCATTTATTGAGAGAGGAAAAGTTGGGAGGGGAGGGAATAAAATGAGTTTGAGATGTCTCTTAAATATCCAAGTGAGGATAAAGCAGTTTGATATGTAATCTATATCCAACCTGGGGGAAATCAGGTTTGGAAATATAAATTTGCTAGTATTTAAAGCATGGTAATGGGAGGCCTCGTGTGCTGCAATTCATGGGGTCGCAAAGAGTCAGACACGACGGACAGACTGAACTGAAATGAATGGATTAACTTGGGGCTTCCCAGGTGACTCAGTGGTAAAGAACCACCTGCCAATGCAGGAGACACAGGTTCAATCCCCGGGTCAGGAAGATCCCCTGGAGAAGGAAATGGCAACCCACTCCAGTATTCTTGCCTGGAGAATCCCACGGACAGAGGAGCTTGGCGGGCTACAATCCATGGGGTCACAAAAGAGTTGGACACAATTTAATGACTAAACATCAACAGTGGATGAACTCACCTAGGGTGATAATGTAGAGTGAGAGAGGTAGACAGCCAGAACTAAGTCATGGAGCACTACAATATTTACAGGTCAGAAAGGAAGATCCTACAAAGGAGACCATAGGAGTAGCAAGTGAAGTAGGAAGAAAATTAGGAGTCTGATGATGTAGAAGCTGATGTATTAATTTCCTAAGGCTGTCATAACAAGTTGCTACAAATGGGTGGCTTAAAGTAACATACATGTATTCTCTCACAGTTCTGGACGCTAGAAGTCTGAAATCAAAGTGTTGGCGGAGTCATGCTTCCATGGAGGCTCTTGGGAAGAATCCTTCTTTGCCTCTTCCAGCTTCTAGTTTTCTCCTGGCAATCCTTGGTGTTCCTTGGCTTATACCTGGCATCATCCCAATCTCTTGTCTCTACTGCCATGTGGCCTTCTTCCCTATACGTTCATTTCCCTCTTTTCTCTCAAAAAGGTATCAGTCATTGGATTTAGGGCCCATTCTAATCTAGTATGAGTCATCTTAATTTGATTACATCTGCAAAGATCCTTACTCCAAATAAGGCCACATTCACAAGTATTGGGGGTTGGCACTTGAAAATATCTTTAGGAAGGACACAAGTCAACCTGCTACAGCATATTGTCAGTTTGTGATCAGCATCTATTCTCAAGCCCTTCTATGCTCAAATATGTTACTCAGAAGATGGAAACTAGAGATCATGTATTCAAGAGGCCCTTTCTACAAGGGTTCTGGGTATAATTTATGTTCCTCCATTGTGAGACTCAGAAGGCTTGCATGGAGGCTTGAAAAGCACAGGCTGTTTCCTACAATTGTGTCTGTTAGTGTATGATTCACTTTTGGGCTATGAAACAGATGTAACTTTGGTAGGGATTTCCTGTAGCTTTGTGAGACCTGGGGTAGCAGCTTTCAGAACCGAAGGTATACCACTAGCTCCCTGAAGTCCACTCTTTATTCACTCCAATGATTTTCTAAGTATCCAATTCCTGTATCTCTATTTGAAATCCTAGAATGGTTTCTGTTTTCTCTGTTGATCTCTGATAAGTAGAAAGTGTTTCAATAAGAAAGGTTACTGTACTAAAAAGCCACTAAGCAGATAATAAAAGGTAGGGTCAAAATCCCCATGGAGTTTGTATCGTTTAATTTCAATTTCCATTTGTTCACGGCTAGTACGAAGTAGTACAATTTCTCTTTGTATCGTTAAAGTACATTTCTTATAGGAAGTATATAGCTGGATTTTGCCTTTTTAAAGAATTAAATATGATCCTTTTCATTGTGGTATTTAGGTCATTTGCATGTGATTGCCTATATTGGTAGGTTTAAATCTGCCATCTTTTTCTATTTTTTAAAAAAATTTGTCCCATCTGTTGTTTCCTTTTTTTTGCTTTATTTTGGATAAACTGAATATTTTTAGGATTTTATCTCATGTTGATTGTATTAGCCACATCTTGTTTTGTTATTTTATTAGTAGCTTTGGGGTTATATATCATAGTTTATCATCAAATGATTTCATATAAGTTAATATAAAGTATAAGAAACTTATAAAAGTATATTTCCATTTATCCATTGCTAACTTTTGTTGTCATACTTTTTAATAAGTTCCACAAATTACTTACCAAAGAAATGTCATTTATAGAGATTTATCTTAAAAAGATGTAATGGTCATCTGAGTTAAATTCACCCATTCCAGTCCATTTTAGTTGGCTAATTCCTAGAATGTCAATGTTCACTCTTGCCATCTCTTGTTTGACCACTCCCAATTTGCCTTAATTCATGGACCTGACATTCCAGGTTCCTATGCAATATTGTAAAATATTGTAAAGGTCCAATCCTTTACAGTATCGGACCTTGCTTCTATCACCAGTCACATCCACAATTGGGTATTGTTTTTGCTTTGGCTCCATCCCTTCTTTCTTTTGGGAGTTATTTCTCCACTGATCTCCAGTAGCATATTGGGCACCTACTGACCTGGGGAGTTCCTCTTTCAGTATCCTATCATTTTGCCTTTTCATACTGTTCATGGGGTTCTCAAGGCAAGAATACTGAAGTGGTTTGTCATTCCCTTCTCCAGTGGACCACAAAGAAGAAATGGAGTAGCCATCACGGTCAACAAGAGTCCAAAATGCAGTACTTGGATGCAATCTCAAAAACGACAGAATGATCTCTGTTCGTTTCCAAGGAAAACCATTCAACATCACAGTAATCCAAGTCTATGCCTCAACCAGTAACACTGAAGAAGCTGAAGTTGAATGGTTCTATGAAGACCTACAAGACCTTTTAGAACATGCAAAAAAGATGTCCTTTTCATTACAGGGGACTGGAATGCAAAAGTAGGAAGTCAGGAAACACCTGGAGTAACAGGCAAATTTGGCCTTGGAATACAGCATGAAGCAGGGCAAAGACTAATAGAGTTTTGCCAAGAAAATGCACTGGTCATAGCAAACACCCTCTTCCAACAACACAAGAGAAGACTCTACACATGGACATCACCAGCTGGCCAACACCAAAATCAGATTGATTATATTCTTTGCAGCCAAAGATGGAGAAGCTCTATACAGTCAACAAAAACAAGACCAGGAGGCTGACTGCGGCTCAGATCATGACTCCTTATTTCCAAATTCAGACTTACATTGAAGAAAGTAGGGAAAACCACTAGACCATTCAGGTATGACCTAATCAAATCCCTTATGATTATACAGTGGAAGTGAGAAATAGATTTAAGGGACTAGATCTGATAGAGTGCCTGATGAACTATGGAATGAGGTTCGTGGCATTGTACAGGAGACAGGGATCCAGACCATCCCCATGGAAAAGAAATGCAAAAAAAGCAAAATAGCTGTCTGGGGAGGCATTACAAATGGCTGTGAAAAGAAGAGAAGTGAAAAGCAAAGGAGAAAAGGAAAGATATAAGCATCTGAATGCAGAGTTCCAAAGAATAGCAAGGAGAGATAAGAAAGCCTTCCTCAGCGATCAATGCAAAGAATTCTAGGAAAATAACAGAATGGGAAAGACTAGAGATCTTTTCAAGAAAATTAGAGATACCAAGGGAACACTGCACGCAAAGATGGGCTTGATAAAGGACAGAAATGGTATGGACCTAACAGAAGCAGAAGATATTAAGAAGAGGTGGCAAGAATACACAGAAGAACTATACAAAAAAGATCTTCACAATGAAGATAACCATGATGGTGTGATCACTCACTTAGAGCCACACATCCTGAAATGTGAAGTCAAGTGGGCCTTAGAAAGCATCACTACAAACAAAGCTAGTGGAGGTGATGGAATTCCAGTTGAATCCTGAAAGATGATGCTGTGAAAGTGTTGCATTCAATATGCCAGCAAATTTGGAAAACTCAGCAGTGGCCACAGGACTGGAAAAGGTCAGTTTTCATTCCAATCCCGAAGAAAGGCAATGCCAAAGAATGCTCAAACTACCACACAATTGCACTCATCTCACACGCTAGTAAAGTAATGCTCAAAATTCTCCAAGCCAGGCTTCAGCAATACGTGAACCGTGAACTTCCAGATGTTCAAGCTGGTTTTAGAAAAGGCAGAGGAACCAGAGATCAAACTGCAAACATCTGCTGGATCATCGAAAAAGCGAGAGAGTTCCAGAAAAACATCTATTTCTGCTTCATTGACTATGCCAAAGCCTTTGATTGTGTGGATCACAATAAACTGTGGAAAATTCTAAGAGATGGGAATACCAGACCACCTGACCTGCCTCTTGAGAAATCTGTATGCAGGTCAGGAAGCAACAGTTAGAACTGGACATGGAACAACAGACTGGTTCCAAATAGGAAAAGGAGTACGTCAAGGCTGTATATTATCACCCTGCTTATCTAACTTACATGCAGAGTACATCATGAGAAACGCTGGGCTGGAAGAAGCACAAGCTGGAATCAAGATTGCCAGGAGAAATCTCAATAACCTCAGATATGCAGATGACACCACCGTTATGGCAGAAAGTGAAGAGGAACTAAAAAGCCTCTTGATGAAAGTGAAAGTGGAGAGTGAAAAAGTTGGCTTAAAACTCAACATTCAGAAAATGAAGATCATGACATCTGGTCCCATCACTTCATGGGAAATAGATGGGGAAACAGTGGAAACAGTGTCAGACTTTATTTTTTGGGGCTCCAAAATCACTGCAGATGGTGACTGCAGCCATGAAATTAAAAGATGCTTACTCCTTGGAAGAAAAGTTATGACCAACCTAGATAGCATATTCAAAAGCAGAGACATTACTTTGCCAACAAAGGTCCGTCTAGTCAAGGCTATGGTTTTTCCAGTGGTCATGTATGGATGTGAGAGTTGGACTGTGAAGAAGGGTGAGAGCCGAAGAATTGATGCTTTTGAACTGTGGTGTTGGAGAAGACTCTTGAGAGTCCCTTGGACTGCAAGGAGATCCAACCAATCCATTCTGAAGGAGATCAGCCCTGGGATTTCTTTGGAAGGACTGATGCTAAAGCTGAAACTCCAGTACTTTGGCCACCTCATGCAAAGAATTGACTCACTGGAAAAGACTCTGATGCTGGGAGGGATTGGGGGCAGGAGAAGGGGATGACAGAGGATGAGATGGCTGGATGGCATCACGGACTCAATGGACGTGAGTCTGAGTGAACTCCGGGAGTTGGTGATGGACAGGGAGGCCTGGCGTGCTGCGATTCATGGGGTTGCAAACAGTTGGACACGACTGAGCGATTGAACTGAATATTCAAAAGAAAAATATCATATATATTTACCCATGGAGTTTATTACCCTATCTATGCATTTAATGCCTTTATATATATATATCCATATTTCTATTGGCTATAATTTTCTTTCTGCATAAAAGAACTTCCTTCAGCATTCCTTGTAGTATATCTTCTAGTGATGAATTTTTTCACCCTTTTTCTCTCTGAAATGTCTATTTTTCTTCAGTTTTAAAAGGAATTTTTGCTAAGTATAGAATTGTAGATTGACAATTCATTTGTTTCTTTCAGTTAAGATGTAGCTCTACTGTCTTCTTACCTCTTTTGTTTATAATGAGACATCTGCTTTCAACCTCATCTTATTTTCTCTGTAAGCAATGTCTTTTTTTTTTTTTTTCTGGCTGCTTATAAAATTTTCTGTCACTAGATTAGAGTAATTGAGTATGATGTGCCTGGTGTCATTTCCTTCATTTTCTTAGGCTTGAGGTTTGTTGAGCTCTTAGATAAGTTTTAAATTTTTAATTTTTGGAAAAATTATACTTAAGGTATAAGCTTCAAAAGAGCTTTGGCTTACAAAGGTTAGCAAAAAAATTGCTTGGGCATTAAAGAATAAGAAAGTCACCTCCAAATTCTGAGATCCATGGAATGTGTAAGACAAAATGTCTGCTATTCAACAAGATGTCAGGGTTATCTGTGTTCTTGGGATATCCAGGCTTCAAGTAAGATAAAACGTCTGTGGTAGAGTGCAGCTTATTTATACTAAACTTGTATCACAGTAAGTACTACAGCAGAAAAATGGGCTTGTACCAGCATTTGAAAGATGACATTCATTGATTCTTTATAAGTCAGCAGTTGATGCCAAAATCGAAAGTAGGGCTAAAGCAGTTTTAAGTATTGGAATATTGTTTCTTTTTGAACTGTGGTGCTGGAAAAGACTCATGAGAGTCCCTTGGATAGCAAGATCAAACGAGTCAATCCTAAAGGAAATCAATGTTCATTGGAAGGACTGATGCTGAAGCTTAAACTCGAATACTTTGGCCACCTGATACAAAGGGCTGACCCACTGGAAAAGATCCTGATGCTGGGAAAGATTGAGGGCAGGAGGAAAAGAGGGTGACAGAGGATGAGATGGTTGGATAGCATCATGGACTAAGAATCTGAGTAAACTCCAGGAGACAGTGAAGGACAGGGAAACCTGACGTACTGTAGTCCATAGGGCCACAAAGACTAAGACTCGACTGAGAGACTGAACAACAGCAGGTCCATCCATGTTGCTATAAATAACATTACTTCTTTTTTTATGGCAGAATAGTAATTCATATTGTATGTGTGTGTGTGTGTGTGTGTGTGTGTACACCACACATCTTTATCCATTCATGTGCTGAGTGACAAAGTTGCTTCCATGTCTTGACTATTATAAGTAGTGCTGCTATGAATATCAGGGTGCATGTTCCTTTTCACGTTAAAGAGTTTTCACCTTTTCTGAGTATGTCTCTAAGACTGAGATTGTTGGTCTATATAGCAGCTCTATTTTTAGTTTACCTGAGAAATCTCCCTACTGTTCTCCATAATGGCTACACCAATTTACATTCCCACCAACAGTGTAAGAGGGTTCCCTTTTTTCCATACCTTCTCCAGTATTTATTATTTGTAGAATTTTTTATGATGGCCCTTTCTCACTGGTGTGAAGTGATCCCTCATTGTACTTTTGATTTTCAGTTCTCTAATAATTAATGATGTTGAATATCTGTTCATGTGCCTGGTGGCCATCTGCATGTCTTCTTTGAGAAAATGTATTTAGGTCTTCTGACCATTTTTGTTTGAGCTATATGTCCTTTTCATTATAGGGGCCTAGAATGCAAAAGTAGGAAGTCAAGAGATACCTGGAGTTACAGGCAAATTTGGCCTTGTAATACAAAACCAAGCAGGTCAAAGGCTAAGAGTTTTGCCAAGAGAATGCACTGGTCGTAGCAAACACTCTCTTCCAACAACACAAGAGAAGACTCTACACACGGACATCACCAGATGGTCAATACCAAATCAGAGTGATTATATTCTTTGCAGCCAAAGATGGAGAATCTCTATACAGTCAGCAAAAACAAGACTGGGAGCTGACTGTGGCCCAGATCATGAACTCCTTATTGCCAAATTCAGACTTGACTTAAATTGAAGAAAGTAGGGAAAAACACTAGACCATTCAGATGTGACCTAAATCAAATCCCTTATGATTATACAGTGGAAGTGACAAATAGATTAAAAGGATTAGATCTGATAGTGTGCCCGGAGAACTATGGATGGAAGTTTGTGACATTGTACAGGAGACCACCCATCAAGACCATCCCCAAGAAAAAGAAATGCAAAAAGGAAAAATGGCTGTTTGAGGAGGCCTTACAAATACCTGAGAAAAGAAAAGATGCAAAAGGTAAAGGAGAAAAGGAAAGATATACCCATTTCAACAGAGACTTCCAAAGAACAGCAAGGAGAGATAAGAAAGCCTTCCTCAGTGATCAATGCAAAGAAATAGAGGAAAACAACAGAATGGGAAAGACTAGAGATCTCTTCAAGAAAATCAGAGATACCAAGGGAACATTTCATGCAAAGATGGGCACAAAGAACAGAAATGGTATGGACCTAACAGATGCAGGAGATATTAAGAAGAGGTGGCAAGAATACACAGAACTATACAAAAAAGATCTTCATGACCCAGATAACCACGATGGTGTGATCACTCACCTAGAGCCACACATCCTGGAATGTGAGGTCAAGTGGGCCTTACGAAGCATCACTACGAACAAAGCTAGTGGAGGTGATGGAATTCCAGTTGAGCTATTTCAAATCCTAAGATATGATGTTGTGAAACTGCTGCACTCAATATGCCAGTAAATTTGGAAAACTCAGCAGTGGCTACGGGACTGGAAAAGGTCAGTGTTCATTCCAATCCCAAAGAAAGGCAATGCCAAAGAATGCTCAAACTACCGCACAATTGCACTAATCTCACACGCTAGTAAAGTAATGCTCAAAATTCTCCAAGCCAGGCTTTAAAAGTACATGAACCGTGAGCTTCCAGATGTTCAAGCTGGATTTAGAAAAAGCAGAGGAACCAACCTGTTGGATCATCATAAAAGCAAGAGAGTTTCAGAAAAACATGTACTTCACTTTGTTGACTATGCCAAAGCCTTTGACTGTGTGGATCACAAAAAAACTGTGGAAAATTCTGAAAGAGATGGGAATACCACACCACCTGACCTGCCTCCTGAGAAATCTGTACACAGGTCAAGAAGCAACAGTTAGAACTGGACATGGAACAACAGACTAGTTCCAAATTGGGAAAGGAGTATGTCAAGGCTGTATATTGTCATCCTCCTATTTAACATATGCAGAATACATCATGAGAAACGCTGGGCTGGAAGAAGCACAAGCTGGAATCAAGATTGCCAGGAGAAATCTCAATAACCTCAGATATGCAGATGACACCACCCTTATGGCAGAAAGTGAAGAGGAACTAAAGAGCCTCTTGAAAGTAGAGAGTGAAAAAGTTGGCTTAAAGCTCAACATTCAGAAAACGAAGATCATGGCATCTGGTCCCATCACTTCATGGCAAGTAGATGGGGAAACAATGGAAACAGTGACAAACTTTATTTTGGAGGGCTCCAAAATCACTGCAGATGGTGACTGAAGTCATGAAATTTAAAAAGGCTCACTCCTTGGAAGAAAAGTTGTAACCAACCTAGACAGCATATTAAAAAGCAGAGACATTACTTTGCCAACAAAGGTCCATCTAGTTAAAGCTATGTTTTTTTCCAGTAGTCATGTATAGATGTGAGAGTTGGACTATAAAGAAAGCTGAGCACAGAGGAATTGATGCTTTTGAACTGCGGTGTTTGAGGAGACTCTTGAAAGAGTCCCTTGGACTGCAAGGAGATCCAACCAGTCCATCCTAAAGGAAATCAGTCCTGAATATTCATTGGAAGGACTGATGCTGAAGCTGAAACTCCAATACTTTGGCCACCTGATGCAAAGAACTGACTCATTGGAAAAGAACCTGATTCTGGGAAAGACTGAAGGTGGGAGAAGGGGATGACAGAGGATGAGTTGGTTGGATGGCATCACTGACTCAGTGGACATGAGTTTAAGCTTTGGGAGTTGGTGATTTACAAGTAAGCCTGGAGTGCTGCAGTCCATGGTGTCGCAAAGTGTCGGATACAACTGAACGACTAAACTGATATGAGCTGTCTGCATGTTTTTGAAATTAATCCCTTGTTGGCTGCATCATTCACAAATACTTTCTCCCAGTTCATAGGTTATCTTTTCATTTGCATATTATTATTATTTGCTGTGCAAAAGCTTATGTTTGATTAGGTCTCATTTAAAATTTTTACTTCTATTTCTTTTGACTTGGGAGGCTGTAGATGCAAATTCTTGATAAAAGATAAGAGCACAGACTTCATGAGCAAATTAGAGCAAGGGGCTGTTAAGAATATTTGTGTGTGATGATTACACACACATACACACACACACTCTTCCCCTAAGTCTGTTGTTTTGCTTTTTAGCCTAACAGTGAACATGACTGGCTGAAGTTTTCAAATCATTGGAGAATTGACTCACCATAATATCCCATGGTAATATTGTTTGATATCATATAGGTATAAAAGGCTGATACTATAACATTTAGAAATGAGCAGGAAGAAAACCTGCTATTCTGACCAAACAATATTAACAAAAATCCCTTTTCTCTTACGTAAGTCTAGATGTTAAATAGTATGAGTAGCACAGTTCTTCACAGAAACCAAAGATGTCTCAGTATCAGGCAACTAGACAACACTGTATTTGGTAACATTAGAATCACTGGCTCAAAATGAACCACACTGTTAAAGAAGAGTAACCTCAACTCCATTTGTTGGCTATTTTTCTCTCCAGCAATACCTGCTTTAATGACAGGCCCTTAAATGAGTTATTTAAAAATGTCAACTCACATACAGGTGGTCAATAAACACATGAAGAGATGCTTAACATTGCTCATTATTCAGTTCAGTTCAGTCGCTCAGTCAACTCTTTGCGACCCCATGCATCACAGCACGCCAGGCCTCCCTGACCATCACCAACTCCCAGAGTTTACGCAAACTCATATCCATCGAGTCGGTGATGCCATCCAGCCATCTCATCCTCTGTCGTCCCCTTCTCCTCCTGCCCCCAATCCCTCCCTGCATCAGAGTCTCTTCCAATGAGTCAACTCTTTGCATGAGGTGGCCAAAGTACTGGAGTTTCAGCTTTAGCATCAGTCCTTAGAGAAATGCAAATCAAACCTACAGTGAGGCATGACATCACACCAATCAGAATGGCCATCATGAAAAAATATACAAATAATAAATGCTGGAGAGGATGTAGAGAAGAGGGAAACCTCTTGCACTGTTAGTGGGGATGTAAACTGATATGGCCATTATGAAAACAGTATGGAGATTCCTTTAAAAACTAGCAATAAATCTACTGTACGACCCAGCAATCCCACTACTCAGCACATACACTGAGAAAAACCACAATTCTGAAAAACATATGTACCCCAAAGTTCACTGAAGCAATATTTACAATAGCCAGGACATGGAAGCAACCTAGATGCCATCAACAGATGAATGGATAAAGAAGTTGTGGTACATTTATACAATGGAATATTACTCAGCCATAAAAAGGAATGAATTTGAGTCAGTGGTAGTGAGGTAGATGAACCTAGAGCCTCTTAAACAGTGAAGTAAGTCAGAAAGAGAAAACAAGTATTGTGTATTAAGCCATATATATGGAGTCAAGAAAAATGGTTACTGATGAACCTAGCAGAGAATGCACTTGTGAACACAGTAGGGAAGCTGAGGATGGGACAAACTGAGAAAGTAGCAATGACATATATACACTATCATGTGTAAAATAGCTACTGAGAAGTTGCTAAATAACACAGGGAGCTCAGCCTGGTGCTCTGTGATGACCTAGAGGGATGGGACGGGGGGAGTGGAGGCGGCTCAGGAGGGAAAGGATATATATAATTATGACTGATTAGTGTTGTAGAGCAGTGTGCATGCTCAGCGCTGTCTGATACCTTGTAACCACATGGACCATCTGTCCATGGGATATTCCAGGCAAGAAGACTGGAGTAGGTTGCCATTTCCTTCTCCAGGGGATCTTCCTCACCCAGGGATTGAACCCACGCTTCCTTAATAGCTCAGCTGGTAAAGAATCTGCCCGCAATGCAAGAGACCCTGGTTTGATTCCTGAGTTGGAAAGATCCCCTGGAGAAGGGATAGGCTACCCACTCCAGTATTCTCGTGCTTCCCTTGCGGCTCAGCTGGTAAAGAATCTGCCTGCAATGGGGGAGTTCAGTTCAGCTCAGTCGCTCAGTCGTGTCTGACTCTTTGTGACCCCAAGAATCGCAGCACACCAGGCCTCCCTGTCCATCACCAACTGCCGAAGTCTACCCAAACCCATGTCCATTGAGTTGGTGATGCCATCCAACCATCTCATCCTCTGTCATCCCCTTCTCCTCCTGCCCTCAATCTTTCCCAGCACCAGGGTCTTTTCCAGTGAGTCAGCTCTTCACATCAGGTGGCCAAAGTATTGGAGTTTTAGCTTCAATGAACACCTTTTAGTCCTTCCGATGAACACCCAGGACTGATCTGCTTTAGGATGGACTGGCTGGATCTCCTTGCAGTCCAAGGTACTCTCAAGAGTTTTCTCCAACACCACAGTTCAAAAGCAAATGAGGGAGACCTTGGTTCAGTCCCTGGGTTGGGAAGATCCCCTGGAGAAGGGAAAGGCTATCCACTCCAGTATTCTGGCCTGGAGTATTCCATGGAGTCCATGGGGTGGGCAAAGCATCAGACACAACTGAGCAACTTTCACACTTCACACTCCTGCATTAGCAAGCAGATACTGAGCAATCGGGGAAGCCCCACTGTACAGAAGAAACCAACACAAAACTGGAAAGAAATTTTTCACCAATTAAAAAAAAATTTTTTTTAAGAACAAAATTTACTAACAAATTGGAAAAAGAAATTTTAAAAAATGTAAACTCTGTATCTGAAATCAACTTTTTGTACTATAAATGGTAATTATAAGTCCATTAAGGAAATAGAAAAAATAGAATTTTTATTTTTCCTTTTCCAGGGATATGATAAACCAGCTTATTTAGACAAACTTTCCTGTTTGAAAAGCTAAAAGGTTGATGGACTTCTTAAAAGCACTTGAAGGGCGAACAAAGGAAGAGGTCAGGAAGTCAGTCACTCAAAGAAAATGAGAAAATTAATCCAAAATAAAGTTTGTCAGACTGGGATTTTTAAAAACAGCATACTGTGCTATTTAGAAAACATCTATTTAAAAACTAATGTGGATATAATATTGGATGAAATACTTTTAAGGCAAAGAAACATATTAGTGACAGTCACTTTGTAAAAATAAAATCACCAAGAATAGAAAGCAATTTTAAATTTGTATGTACCTCAAAAGTAGAACTGACAAACAGTTTTAATAAGTAGACAAATCCACAATCACTGTCAGATTTGAACATATGTGTCTCAATAACTGATAGGAAAAAGCAGAGAGAATAATTAAGGATATAGCAGATTTGAAAGAAACTCAATCTACTTGTACATTGTAGAATACTGCACCCAACAACTGCATAATACATATTCTTTTTGAGCCCACACATAACATATACTAGTTAGATGATACATTGGTGCATGAAGCATATCTTAACAAATTTCAAAGTACTAAAATCAGATTATGTTTACTTATTCCATATATCATGTGCAGTTGTATGCTAATTGTATCTCAATAAAGTTATAAAAATTAATTTTATATAAAATGGTATAATCACTACATATTATGTACAGTGAGGTATCAAGAAGAGAATTACATCTTCTTTAACCAGTTCAGAGTAGGGAGCATACCATAATTTATACAATAAAATAATTCACATTTTAGGTTGTAATACACATATCAAAAAACTAATTTTTGAATAGATGTCACTAATAAAACTTCTAAAAGTTCTGAAATTTTTTGAATGAAGTATAACAAGGGAAACATCAAGCTAGGAAAATCATCAAAAGGAAATCATCAAGCAAGGAAAAATCATTAAAATGACTATAATTTTACAAGTTTTCTTGCAGCCTCACAGTTATTTTGATTCACAAAGCCGCCTTCCCTGGTTCAGTTCTATTATAGTGAAGAGTCCTAGATTAAAAAACAAAACCTCCATGTCCAGGAGATGTTGTATATTAACACAATTCAGTTGAGCATGTCAAAAAAATAAACAAGTTACTATAACCTACTTCCATAACAGGAAATTACTGAACACAAATCCAAGCAGCAGTATTTTTCCCTTTTTTTAATTACAAAAAAATGGTATGTTAGATAAAATTTAGGGGGAAAACCCATCCATACTTTTCCATATTCCCCCATCCCAACATAAGCAGTTTTATTTGGGAATTACTACATTCCAATTTATCCATATACATATATATTTTTTCACATTAGCTATAATGTGTACAAATTTTTATTTTGTCTTTGTACTTAAACTTTGTTCAAGATATTCAATGTTTTTACAGTTATACCTTTCTAAAAGGCTATATAGTAATCCCATTGATATGTTATCATTTGAGTTGGGTATTTATATTAGGCACTGAAACTACATCTGGGTTACTCCATGGTTTCCTGTTATACTTACTGTTACACCTGTATAGATCTTTTAAAGTTTATTCTTCTCTCAAACAGTTTTCTTAGGATAAATTATCCAGTATTGGGCATCAGTGGGTATAAACATTTTTCTGGCTCCTGAAACGTATTACTATAGCACTTTTCCAAAAGGCAGAAATCTAAGTACAAGGTTGCTAGTAGTACATATGGGTATCTACTTCATAACAACCATACTAGAAGCGAGTGTTAACTTTAAGTAAATAACATTTTAAATTCAATTAAAAATTTACCCCAGGACAATCCCTCAGTAATTTACAGACTTTGGAGGATCATTCACTTTCTGTCTGTTGCTTCAGGAATTATTTCTTCATTGAAGTTTACTAATGTCTGATCACAAAACCATTTTATATTTCTTTTTTAAGCCCTTGAGTTCTGTTTAAACATTCTTAAACTGTTATATGGAAAAGGCAATAACTCCATTAACAGAAACCAGCTTAATTTAGAATTAAACTATGAATCAAACTGTTGATAAGGAAATCAAATTACACAAGGGCAAATAAATACCTAGAGCTTCCCAAGTGGCTTAGTGATAAAGAATCTGCCTGCAATGCAAATTTATCTTATAAAATGTAATTACTGAATGTTTTTATCTTTTATTAAAAGTTATAAAAATAATACATTTACTGTAAAATAGTACAGAAGTATACACTATCACTTGTGATAAATTTAATGATCTCCATACATTATCACTTGTGATAAATTTAATGATCTCCATAACTGATAGAAATTCTGCAAAAATTTTGGCAGAATGTTAAGTCTTAAGACAAACTGCCATGTACCTTATAAAATGTCCCACTCAAAACAACCAAAATGCATTTGTTTGACATATGTATTGAGTTTCTCTGTTCAAGTGGTAGTTGGTATCCAAGTTGGATGCTACACAATTAGCATCCAACTAATCCACTTGGAAGTGTAAGAAATATTTATTTCTGGGCCCCACTTTTCACCGATTCTGACGAATTAGTATTGGATGAGGCATACGTGTTGGTACTTTTTCTTTTATAAATCTCCCAGGTGATTTTAGGGCTTCTCTGGTGGCTCAGCAGTAAGGAATCCCCCTGTAGTGCAGGAGACATGGGTTGTATCCTTGGGTTAGGAAGATCCCCTGGAGAAGAAGATGGCAACCCACTCCAGTATTCTTTCCTGGGAAATCTCATAGATAGAGGAGCCTGGCAGGTTACAGGGTATGGGGATACAAAAGAGTCAGACAAGACTTAGTGACTAAACAACAAAGTAAATACTTAATTGATGAGCTCTGAAGCAAGCCCACCATTCCTCTGCTGCTGCTGCTGTTGCTGCTACTGAGTCGCTTCAGTTGTGTCTGACTGTGAGACCCCCACAGACAGCAGCCCACCAGGCTCCCCCGTCCCTGAGATTCTCCAGGCAAGAACACTGGAGTGGGTTGCCATTTCCTTCTCCAATGCATGAAAGTGAAAAGTGAAAGTGAAGTCGCTCAGTCAAGTCCAACTCTTCACAACCCCATGGACTGCAGCCTACCAGTCTCCTCCACCCATGGGATTTTCCAGGCAAGAGTACTGGACTGGGTTGCCATTGCCTTCTCCAACCATTCCCCTAGTCTCATTCTTTTCTTAACTGGCTCATTTTGGTTCATGAACATATTTTCACAGAAGTCTTAAATTTAAACTGACCAACCCTCACTCAATTCTGTAGTCCCTTGAAGCACCTTGGAGCCCCTGTCTTGTAACTGCCAAAAAAGTGTTAAGAGTTTTTTCCTCAATGCCTTGCTCTGTGCCACTGAAAAAGCTGTTCTGAAGGTCATATTCCTTAGTTGTTAAATTGAATAGTTATTCTCAGACATAACTTGAGACCTCTATGCAACATTCATTACCACATCTCCCACCTTTCTCTCCTGTTTCCTACCATTTCCAGTCTGCTCTCAGCAATATTTCTCTTCAAAACCTTTTTCCTTTAGGTATATCAACTATTTATACAACTTAATTGTAGATGGATCCCAAATCTGTAACTCCAGCCTTCCTTCAAAGGACCAGATCTGTATTTCCAACTTCTTGGACTCTACTTTTAGATACTCTGTAGGCAAACCCAGCTTAAAAAATCAAAAGTCAATTCCTCCTTCACTGTACCCTACTAATGGCACTCTCACACTTACTCTCATTTAGGCTTGAGATCTTGTTTTCATCTCTGATGCCCTTGTTCTTTTCCTCTACCCCAGTTTGTTTGATTCCACCCTCAGAATTTTTTTTCATCTCATTTTCTGAATCCCACTGCCACCTCTTTACCTCCTGTTTCTACTACTGTAAAAACTTCCTTGATATTTCCAAATTTATTCTTCAATAATTCCTATTACATCACTGCCTTTTCAATCTTCTTAAAGGACAACTTTGATTACATCACTTCTCTGTATATAAACTTTTAATGGTTTCCATATGCCTACCAAATTATGCATAGATTTCTTAATCTAAAATTTCAGATGAAGGGTAGCTATCCCCAAATAACCTTTCTGGCTATCTCATTACTTTCCTATGCTCCAGGGAAAATGAAGACACTCAATTTTCTCAACACATGCCTTGCCATCTTTCTATTCCCTGAACACATACATTGCTTTTCCTTTACCCGACTTTTTAAATTTTCCTTTCTCATCAAACAACCTCTGCCCTTTAAAACTCTTTGGGAAAGCTACCTATTAACCAATTAAAACATTATTGTTTTAATAAGAATAAAAAATACACTGAACAAATATACTCTTACTTCCATATAATTGTTATGGAATCTACTGTATTCTATCTTGAATTTTAGTTACTTATGTGCTATGCTTTTATTCAAATTAGACAGAAAATAATTTGAAGGTAAAAATGACATCTTACACAGTTTTTTACCCAATACTTTCACTAGCTATTCTCATTAGATACCAAATTTCATGCTGCAATTCCATGCATATTTAGTATGAGCCAAGGCCATACAGCTATATAGGGACTTGAACACAGCTGTAGTTCATGACTGTTGGCTATTACTAACATACTATAGAAAATGTAAAAAATCCCATAGAAGGTATCTAAAATATTTAAAATAATAACATGTATTTTCTTCTGTACCCCAATAGAAATTTGAATATATCATTATTTACTGGAATACTTCATGAATATTTCTCTGTATTTCTATTTTCTTCCAATTCATTGTGGACATATTTACATTTCTAGTACTTGGCACAGTGCCTAGCACATAATAAGCTATCAATAATTTCACTGAACATTCAAGAAACGGAAAAGAATCTTAGGAATGGTATTTAATAACACAGAATGCCTGAGAAATCAAACAGAATTCATTAGCCGATCACTGACTGTCTTTTCTATCTCTTACTAGATAAAGCTTTCTCTGTTGAGACATTGGCCTGGAAGTAATAGATTATCCATAGGAGTGGATACATAAATCAAGGAAAAAAAAATTCAGGGGAAAAAACAAAGTCATGAATGCAGTACTCCTGAGAATATTCAAGGCAAAAGGAATAATCAATGCAATTTTCTATGTGCCTAGGTGATTTTAAACTATATACATACTAGTTGTCATCATTTAGTCACCAAGTCATGTCCGACTCTTTCCAAATCCATGGATGGTAGCCAGGTTCCTCTGACCATGGAATCTTCCAGGTAAGAATACTGGAGTGGGTTGCCATTTCTTTCTCCAGGGCATCTTCCTAACCCAGGGACTGAACCTGCATCTCTTGTGTTGCAGGTGGATTCTTTACTGTTGAGCCACCGGTGAAGCCTGATATTCCCACTAGTAGAAAACGGCATATTTATTGAAATATGTGCCAGGCACTGTGCTAGATGTTAGATAATGTACCAAACGGATAGTGTACAGGTAGATAATCAAAAGCAGATGATAATATGATGGGCGCTGGTAATTCAATTATAATCAAAATTATTCAAGTTCTACTGAATAGCTTGTTTATTCAAGTCAACATGAGAAATTTGATTTTGTTCATCACTGGGTAGAAAAGTATGGTATCATGGATTACCAAATATAATTACTTAATTAGGTTCTGATGGTACCTACTCTTAATCAAAGGTAAATTAGAGGGAAATTATCTTTAAAATCTTTACTACTTTATCAATTAAACAAATAATTATTTAACATCTACTTTGTGCCACATAGAGAACTAAACATTGAGAATAGTAAGTCACAGTTCTTTGCAAGGTTCATGTAACCTGATGGAAGAAGCCAGACATATAAGTAATGATGACATAAAGTATTTTTCCTGAAGACTGTCATGAAGGGAGTCTTTCTTACAATGCTGGTTTTGGAGGCCAGTACCAGTATTTACATGTTTATCTTTGTTATAAAACAAAAAAACTCTCTGTATTTTAATGAATCGTATTTGTATTTCACTGACTACACTAAAAAAAATTCAATCCCATAACTACTAATTGATTATACCAATGAAAAGTCTATCTTCACTTCTCCCTAGTCAACACCCTTCCTATTCTCAGTGTGTCACATTTTGGTCAAGTCAGACTATTCTTTACTAATATTTCTGCCCAGATTTTGCTGCTTCTGCCTGGGATGCTTCTCAAAAAATTTACAGAAAAGGTATCCACCCTCCAAAAACCATCTCATGCAAGTTTTCTCAATTTCCAAACAATGTGAAATCACACTCTAATATGTATGGTAATTATTTTTGGTAATCATTCCTACCCCCATCTTCTGTTTTGCCTGAACATAGGTCATTTGGCAATATACTGTATGTCCTATAAGGTTCAGGATGGACAAAGTGCTAAGTAAATATTCAGTGAGCTGAAATCCAAGTAACTGATTGTGCTATGAACAAAAACCATACTTTCACATTGTTCCTGAAATTTAAAAAACCAAACATATTAATGGAAGAGTAAATTAGTTTTATTGACTGATGAAAAACTAAAGTGATAAGAAGTATGAATAGTATACAATAATCAGTGAGTTCTCCTGGAATTCTATTTTTATTCTTTTCACTTTAAGCCAAAAGGACATAAAATTATAGACTGTTAGTGAGCTAATCATTTTAAATTTCTTCAACAAAAACTGCATAGTTCAGCAGTTGCACAGCATTAAATATATACATTTTTGCAAAACCCTGAAAGTTTTCCTTTTGTGTTGACCTCAAAGGCTAATGGAATCACCTACACTGGTCGGATTCAGAGTTTCTTTTCCCTTTTCTGCCACCCTGCAAAAAGAAATAGGGTAAATTATTTAGAAAGTAACATTTTGGAGGGAATTTTCCTTTTAAGAATAAATGAGATCAAAGGCATTTTTGAGTATGAAAAGGAAGGAACTTCTTTTTGAGTTTGTTGCAAATTTGAATTAACATACAACTAAATTATTTTTACATGGCTTTTATCAATGGTTGTAGAAAACAGCTATCTATTTGAATTAGTCTGGATTTACTATGATTACCAGTGTTTTATTTTTTAGAGTTCATCTGCACTGTCCCAAATCTTTTTAAAAAATAAAAATTTTGATCAATGCTAAAATAAACAATTTGCTCCATATGATCAGAAAATTTGGGGAATTGCATCCTTATCCCTTCGGGTAATTCAGTTTCCAATTCAAGTGTTGTATAGTTCTGTTCATATAAGACAGCATTAGAAATCTGATTTTGTTCTAGCTTAAAAGACAGAAAGTAATTTTTCATTAATTACTTTTAATGTAACATTTTCTGCCTTACTCTGATTCAAAAAGCAAATACTTATTTTAAAAATATGAAAAGCACAAAAATACAAAAAAGAAAATTTAATCATCTATAACTATTCTACCCTCCATTTTAACCATAAATAATGGTTTGATGGGGGCGTCCCTGGTGGCTCAGTTGGTAAGGAATCAGCCTGAATGTGGGAGATCTGGGTTTGATCCCTGGGTTGGGAAGACCCCCTAGAGAAGGGAATGGCTACCCACTCTAGTATTCTTGCCTGGAGAATTCCATGGACAGAGGAGCCTGGCAAGCTACAGTCCATAGGCTCACAAAGAATCAGACATGACTGAGTGACTAACACTAATGGTATAAGGTATTTATAATAATTTAATAATTTTTCATTTTTATAAACTATGGCAAAGGTACCTAAACTAAAATCACTAGAATCACCTAAGTAGTAATATTTTTAAAATTCTGATGCCCAGACTTTGTCCCAACCTATTTATTTATGATAATTAGGAGTGGGCTGAACAATCTGTAATTCAAAAAGTTCCCAAGAGATTCTGATGATCAGCCAAATTTGGGAATGGCTTGCCTGTGAAAGTACATTTCTCAGAGTGATGGTTATATGAGGGGCACAAGGAACCCAGACTCATTTAATAATGTTGGCAGCTTCTCTTTGTTCCATCCTTTTTCTGCCTATAACTTCCCTCTCAGAGTTCAAAAACATATCTATACCAACTTTCTTTAAAAAAAAAAATCAAATAAAGAATGCTATTATTCACTCCTGAACAAATAAAAGTTTTGAAAAGATTTATCCAGAGGAAAAATATCTGAAGAGGTTATATAAAACTTGAGATGTATAATGACAGGTATTAAAAACAAGATTTATTTCCTGACAGGAGGGAAATAAAAAATAAAGTCACTAAAAACCTTTCTACAAGGTAGATACTCACTATACATATTTACCAATGTTATACAGCTTAAAACTCTTACTTTGCTTCTAAACAAGAGTTTTTTAAAAAATAATAATAATTCAACAATCCTTTTCAGAGCTTCCCAGACAAAGGGAATCTTCCTTCCTGGACTGATGAGATGTCAAAAGCTGGAGCTAACCAACTTGTATGTTCTCTAGTCCACCAGGAGTGACTTTCAAACTTTTCTGACTATGACTCCACACTAATTAACTCATTTTATATCATGACATAGACACAC
Organism: Capra hircus; assembly: GCF_001704415.2. Classification (NCBI taxonomy): domain Eukaryota; kingdom Metazoa; phylum Chordata; class Mammalia; order Artiodactyla; family Bovidae; genus Capra; species Capra hircus. Next base: position 76,765,259 of record NC_030815.1, read on the forward strand.
ATACATATGTATACACTAATATATGTGTTTGTATTGATTCACACATGTACACATATACTGAAAGAAAGCCATGACATTATTTATGGCTTCATCCAGAAAAAAATACTCAATGCCAGCTTGTAAATGCAGAAGAAATGATAGAATCAGAAAAATCACTCTTTTGTAACTACCAAAATAATAACTGTTACAAATATCATCAATGAATGCTAAAACCATTGAGTAAAAAGAAAAGAATATTCACACAATCTCAAACTATAATATCACATATTATTTATTGATTACAAAGGGGGAAGATACCTTTATCATAAGATATCTAAAAGATATTGCTGTACCCGCATGATCAAACTTACAATGTAATGGGATGAACATTATTATATACCTTCCCTCAATAGGATGCACTGGCACATACACCACATTATCTATGTAGCACCAAAGACCATGCTGAATTACTTTAGTTATTGCTGTATATACCAATATCTAGAATTACGTTTTCTAATATGTAAACTATATAACCAATAACAAATTTGGTGAGTAAACGGTAGCCTAAGAATAAAACAGTACATTTATCCTCACATGTATGTATCTATTCTAAATGTATTATTTGTGATGAAAACACTTATAAAAGCATACCTGATATTTGGCTAATTCTGCTTGTAACACTTTCACTTTAGATCTTTCTTGTTCTAATGCAGCATGAAGTGAAGTTACCTATAACCAAATATTCAATTAAAAGAGACTTTTTTGATCAATACTCTTTATTTCTTAACACTTATTCGCAATGATGATTTTTGACTACTAGATTAAGGAGCATCAGAAGAGAACCTCTCTCCCCACATAAAATTTCAATTAGGCATTTTGCTCAGTTGTATAGATAACTGTTGTATAGTTGTAAAGATAGGCAGGACAAGTTCACTGTTCTAAGACAAGACCACAGGATAAGGCTGAGAAGGGGAGAAAATCAAGTACATGAACATGGTAAATTCTATCTGCCCTTTCTGTCTCTATATTCATAGTCCACATCAACTAAAATAGAACCTTATCTTCCCCTATTCTTTAGGACATATATACCTCTCTTAGCACAGTAAACAGAATCTTCATTCATTTGCTACACCATGGCACAGTGATAATGAAGTATATTTTAAAACATTTTTTTGCAGTACTGAAGGGCTGTCTTTTTGTTCAGTCAAGTTTCCTAATTCAGGACAAAAGAATAAATAGTTTTCCTTACCTGTATTGTTAGCTCATTCTTGATACTTTGTGATTCATCAACTTGAAGAAGTATTTCTGCTTTATCTTTCACTGACAAAAAAGGAAAAACAGCAGTATAATCTTTTCAATCACTCAGATACTTTAATAATACTTTTGGTGAACCAAGGCAGCAGTGCAGTCAGGCAAAGATTAAATTGTCCTCATACTTAATGACTGTATTCCTGAACCTATATATACCTCTTTATTTCCACTGGTAAATTCTGATCATTATCATCACCACAGCAGTTTTCATTGGAAAATTTACATTTTCTGTGGTGGTAAAATATTACAGCTATGATAAAAGATTAATTTTTTCCATCTATACTAAAAAGGATAAGGACAGAGTAAATAAAACATTTCACATAGGGAAAAAAACTTTAAATACCTAGACTAGTCAAAGATTTGAAAAACATACTGTGTTTTTTTGTTGTTGTTAAAATTGTCAATTGTGCATACTCTAAGGCCCACAAAAATTGTCTTCATCTGACTTTTCATACCATTAAAGTGAAGTGAGTGAAGTCGCTCAGTTGCGTCCAACTCTTTGCAACCCCGTGGACTGTAGCCTACCAGGCTCCTCCATCCACGGGATTCTCCAGGCAAGAATACTGGAGTGGGTTGCCATTTCCTTCTCCAGGGGATCTTCCTAACCCAGGGATTGAACCTGGGTCTCCCTCATTGCAGGCAGACGCTTTAACCTCTGAGCCACCCAGGAAGCCCAATTCATACCATGAAAGCACTATCAAATAAATGTAGCTCATATGAGCACAGTTAAACATGTAACATCTTTAGTTTCAGAACTATTCACTTGTCTAAAGGTTTTTCCCTCTTTAAGAAAGCAAGAAATCTCTATCACCACAGCTCTTCCAATGTAACACTGTCATTCAAATTTTTTCCAGTTTGATATGCACTAAGGTGAGATGCTGTATCAAGAAACAAATCACAGTCTCTCAAGACTCAAACTGGGAACTTTTTACAAATTATACTTTCTACTCCTTCATCCTCAGAATTAAGCACACTCATTGAGAAATAAGTGATTTTTAACAATTATGTCATATTTTAACTACAGTTTTTCTGTAATGCTTTTTTGTGTTTCAAAGAGACTGATACAGAGAACAATTTGAACATAATATGACCTGTATACTTGTTTTAAGCATAATTTCATGAACACAGAAAACTGTAGCCATGCACACACCTGAAATTAATTATCAGCTATTTCAGTTCACTATGTCAAGAACCACACTACTTTCCATCATTCCATCACTTAATAGTAACAAACACAAGCTGCAACCCTTCTGAAACCAACTTCTACAGCAAACTTTAGGTTGTCTTCAAAGTAAAGTGCCATATTTATTATAGTATTTATGTGTTTAACCATTTTAACATGAATAAAACTGTTACCTTTTTAATTAAGTTCCAAATTTTTTTCACGTTATCATCGATGAAACCTTTAAATGTTGTATGCTAATTCCATTTTCTCTATAAATTTTGTGGTCTTTAACTGTATGATTTTGTAAAGGTTAGTGATTTTTAGGAACATATATTGTATTATAATAGAACTGACTATATTTACATTTATATTATAAATGCTAATGTCTGTATACTCTAACGTACTGTATTTTTCATGTGATAGTTCTATATAAAATTATTCTACTTGGACAACTTATAGTATGGAGTATGGACACCGATATTACTTATGGTAGCGATTTTAGTCTATTTTTGAGAGTAAGTTTTTATCAGTTAACTTTGTCACTTTTACAACTGTTTCCCTAAGAAATATTACTTTATTTTTACATATTTAAAAATCATACATCCAGTATTCAATGATATCCTTAATTTCAATTAGAAATGTATCTTGTAAACATTTTTTTCATAACGTTATTCATTAAATGATCCACATGGAGCTCAGTGATATGCATAAATCTAAATTCATCTCAGGATGTTGATATCTAACTGTTCAAAAAATGTCATTTCCCATTATTATTTAACTTCTATTTTATCACAGTTAAGCTGTGTAACAGTTAAGTTACATTATAAAAACAGTAAAATTATAAAAAATGTTTGACTCTACTTTAAGACTATTATTCTATTCAATTGGACAGGATTTCTGGTTGTTACTCATATTGTTTTAATAACTGCTATTTAATACAGTTTAAATTTTGGTTGGACAATTCCACTCCCAATATCTTCATATCTGAAACAATTTTAGGTATCTTGTTTATCTTTTAAGGTGTGCTTCATAAATTCTTAATTTCTTAAGTGCTATACAGTACTCACAGGAGCTATATTTGGGATTTCATTAACATTTGTAAACAAGGGAAATTGTTATACTTAATTTCATCTACATAAAACATTTTCTCATCTATTCATGTCTTTATGTCTTATATGGTTCACCATTTTCTTTTACAAATTTAATACACACTTATTCTTAATGTAAATTTTTCACAGAGCTTTCAAGATCAATGCTATTTGGTATACATATTCAGAAATGCAGCTGATTTGGGGAGTTTCATATAACATCAACTTTACTAATGTTATTATCTCTAGTCATTTTTGATTGAGTTCCTTGGCTTCCTACTGGTGATCTATAGGCAAAAGTTTAGAGTGGCCACAAAAGTATGAAGAGTGGGGACAGGGAGACAGGGGAGAAGGAAAAGCTGAAATGATGATAGGCCTTCTCCTCTATTAATAAATAGAATCTTAAGAAAATGTTATTCCTGTTTTCCCTCTAAATGTAGTCCAATAATTTATAAGAACTGAAATTTCAAGAGTTTCTTACCTCAGTAGTTGTAAACTTGTATAATACTAAAGTGCTGTAAGAGAGACTTGTAATCATAAAATTATCAAGAACAATCCAGTTTGTACCACTTTGGGAAACCTTTTTATTTTGTTGAGTTAATAAATCATACATCTTGGAAAGTTATCTTCAAATATTTTTAAGATTAATTCTAAAAACAGAAATCACTTACTTTCACCTTCCTGAAGCATTTTCAATAACTGTGCATTTCTTGCCTTTACTTCTTTATACTTTGCCTAATAATCAAATAAAAAGATTTAATTTTTTAAAAAGTATATGATGTGATAAATGCCTTATTACCAATTTATGGAGCTATGAATTCTAGACTTGCTCAAAGACATAAATTACTTCTGAAAGAACCAAGATGAAGGAAAATGTATTCAGAAATATTATTTAAATCCCCAGTATAATAATATATATATCAATATTATAGGTGACTGAATAAATAGAGTAAGATAAACGTGGAGAAAAGAGAATAAAACTAAATTTTTCTGAAGAGTCATTTTTCTTCCTTGAATAAAATCCTTATACAATTCAAAATAATTACATGAAAACAAAAAGAAAAATGATGCACAGTTCTATACAGTACTATACTAGAACTCTCTGTTCTTTTCTATAACTTCCACTGTTCAATATGTGACTACTAACTACTAGAAACGTAGCCAGTGTTACTGAAATGACTTTTAATTGTTTTTAGTTTTATTAAATTTTTAATTTATTTAACCTTTACTTATACAAATTAAAAATTTTATTTTTATTTAAAATTCATGTAGCATATTAATTTTATATCTCGTGTAGTGGTTACTATACAGTACAGTTCTATATTTGATCAGTTAAGGCTTTACTAATCTTTTGTTATTTCATTAACTAATAACTGTTAAAATAATTTTGGGCTGAAATGAGTGATCTACTGAAATATCTCTCAGTTATTTTCAACTTTTAAAAAATGGCTTAATTTCTTTTCAAACTACACAAATGACACAGTTATACATTATAAACAATTTAGGAATTGTATTCCCACATTAACATCAAGACTCCAGAGAATCTTCCCCCTATAGTACCTTTATTCAACATATAGCACAAACTGAACTATTTATAAATATTTAATAAACACATTAGAGAAAACAATATATGTAATAATTATAGAAATAGAGGTCAAACAAAATAGATTAATATAAGAAACTTGTCATTTCTTCTCTCAACATGTACACAGATATGTACAGAAGTTACCAGATTCAAAAATCTTCCTTACAGAACAAATTTGATGTATTTTAAATTAAGTCCAGCACATGACTTTTACTAAATATTATGTCCAGTAAATTGGTGAGGATAAAGCAATAATGTTATTCAGCGATACTGCAGACAGTACACTGAATGGAAGAAGCAAGCATAGTGAACATAAAAGGTAGTAGGACTTTTGGACTTTTGAGAAGCTAGGAAATGAAGGCGGGAGATAAGTCCACTGGAAACACAAAAATATGAAGGGGAAAACATATACAGTCAATTACTACTATACTCATTATGAATATAGAAATACATCTACTGGGAATATAGAACTGTATCCATTATGAAATTCTCCCTCTCAGGGCTTCAATCAATGTTAATATCTTATCAAACTGTTTTTTGAGCTCAAGCCTTTGTCCAAGGTTCAGATCAGTGTATATAGGGAGGCATATCTTTAGTTACTCTTCAAGGTCTAAAGCCAGTTCATAAAGGAAAGATTGTAAATGATCAAAATAATCCATGAAAATTCTTTATACTGCTCATAAAAATAACATAGTTTTACAAATATAATCCTGAACAGGAAATATATTAATATCTGTGAAAACCTAAAAGTATAAAATCCTAGTACTATGCAATTTATAACAAAGAACATATGGAATATAGTGTCCTCATTAGTACTTTTAAGTTCACGAAAAAGAGAACACAAAGTAAATACACATATGTTGTGACTCCACAGTGTCCAACACAGATGTTCAACATCTTGAACATCTATGCCCACATCCACAGCCATTTCAAACTCAATATGTCTAAACACAATCTGTTAGTTCCCATTTCCCAAACCAGTTAAAAATGTGTTCTTCCTCTCAACACTCAATACCTATTAATTATGTTACCAGATTTGTGTTTATTCCAGGCCTCACCTATGTTCATTGCCTTCCACAAAACAACTCTCAGGTCACTTTCCTTCTAAAACCTTTACTGCCCTCTCCTTGTCTCAAATGCAAATACCTTCATATTCCCACCTCAACTAACATCTCTAATCTCTCCTACAACTTCCCATTTCTCTAAATGTCAGCAACAATGCATTTCCTCCCATTCTCTTTCCTTTTTATGCACTGTTCAATGTGGGAAAACTATCTCTTTTTTGGGTGAAATCCTTAGCAATTTTCAATAGCAGCAACAGATTCATTCCTGTTTCTAGAACACTCTGTCAAATCTGTCACAAATTCTGCATTGTACTGCAATTATTTACATGATTTATCTTCTCCATTAGACTATGAGCTTCTTACTAATTCACCTTTGCATTCACTGTGTCTAACTCATGGTAAGTGCTCAACAAAAGCAAAATAAAATATAAATGATAAGAAAAGGGAGAAGTGGGTGAAGTTCAGGAGGGTTTTTAACAGGAATGATTCTTAAAGGCACGAGTACAAGAGGAAGGGAAATGTAAGAACCGTCAGAGCTGGAACCTGACATTTTTTTCTTCATACAAGGCCCAGAAAAGCACCTGGCATATTACAGGCATTCAACAAATAATTGCTGAGTGAAGAAATATTAGTTCAAAAAAAGACTGCTACTTGAGATGAATAAAAGATTTTTTTTTAAAGCCTAAAAAAGGAGAAGAGTAATAGTTCTGCGGTTAAAATAAACTGTATAAATAACATGTGTTGGTGAGGGTATGAAGAAACTGTAACCTTATGCATTGCTGGGGGAAAAGTAACATGGTGCAACTGCTAGGGCAAAGTCTGATGGTTCCTTAAAAAGTTAAACAGAATTACCACATGAATTGAGAGAGTAGCACTGACATCATATACACTATCTTGTGTAAAACAGATAGCTAGTGGGAAGCGGTTACTTAGCGTAGAGAGCACAGTGTGGTGCTCTGTGATGACCAAGAAGGGTGGGATGGAGGCATGCTCAAGAGGGAGGGTATGTATGTATACATATAGCTGATTCACACTGTTGCACAGCAGAAACTAACACAACATTGTAAAGCAATTATAATCCAATTAAAATCATTTAAGATTTTTTAAAAAGTTAAACACAGAATTACCATATGATTTAACAATTCTATATACCAAAAGAAAGGAAAGCAAGGACTCAGATACTTAACATCAGTGTTCATGGCTCTATTATTCACAATAGCCAAAAGGTGGAAACAATATGAGTGTCCATCAACAGATGAATAAAAAACAGTGGTATAAACACACAGTGAAGTATTATTCAGCCAGAAAAATGAATGAAGTTCTGATATATAGTATAACATGGATATACATGTTGAAAACAGTATGGCAAGTGAAGTAAGACAGACCACAAAAGGACAAATATCATATGATTCCACTTATATGAAGTACCTAGAACAGGCAACTTCACAGAGATTAGAGGTCAAGGACTGCAGTACAAGGAAAAATAGGGAGTTCAATGGGTACAGAGTTTCTGTTTGGGATGATGAAAATGTTCTGGAAACAGATAGTGGTGATGGTTATACAACACTTAGTGCCACTGAATTATATGCTTAAAAATGGTCAAAATGGCGATTTTAATGTTATACCTATTTTACTATGATAAAAATACATTATCATTCAGATTATATATAATCAATGAGCTAAAAACCTAAATAGCAGATAGTATTTCTATCAAATATTAAACATATTTGCATATAATAAAAACAGAAAATGTACACATTTATAGAATTTTTTAGTTTATAACATTAAATATATACAAACCTCCCACTGAGCAATCACATTTTTCAGCTTCTGGATTTCAGCATCTTTTCTTTCAAGTTCCAACTTTAATCTTTCAATTCTTCCATCTTTTAGAACTACTTCCTAAACAGGGAAAACAACATTTTAGAACTAAGACAGTTTTGTCAAGTCTGATTTACAATATCCTTTACGAAAGGTTTAACAGGAAAAAAATCACAATTTTAATTCATTTTCTAAAGCAACCTAAACTGTTAACTACATTTCCACTTGTACTCAATTTTACAACTGTAACTGTGGACAGTACAAGCAAATAAGATATTTATGCCCAATCTCAAACTACAAATGTAATCTAGAACAATATGAGAGCTTTGAAATATTTCCATCCTGGAGTAAACATACTAAAAGTGGTTTGTGACAAGTTGTTATTAGTTTATCTTAAAAACCTAAAAGAACTAAAAACTTATGAGAAAAGTACAAAACAAATAATAATACAAAACCCCAAATTAGTTTTTTTACTATATCATCAATTAACACATATAAGATATAGTAAGAAAAAACATTTTATCCTGACAGCAATAAAAAAAAAATCCCTAAGAATAAAATTTAGTAATTTTCAGGATCAATGAATGATAAAATATTGAAAAGGATACAACAAAGAATGTTTGTTGATGACAGTACTAAATATTACTTTGCACATTCAATAAAATTTCAATAGAGTTATCTTCTTTGGAACTTAGCAAGATAGTCAAAATTTTATCTGAGAGAATACAGGATAGAAACAAAAGTTAATGCAGTAGAATCTGCCTATCAAGTAATTACATACTATACAGCAAAAATGATTAAAATAGCATGTCATGGTACCTAGGTTGACAAAGCAATATACCCGAAAAGGAAGTCCAGAAAGAGGTTTGAGAATTTATTATAACCAACTGTAATATTTTAAAGTCAGAAAAGACTGAATTACAGAATAATGGTAGGATATGGGACAAATGGCTAACTGGGAAAAATCAGGTTAAATCCCTGCCATCCTAATTTAAATGCAAAAAAAACAACCAAAAGTCGTATTTTGTAATAATATATATTGGTTCTCTTTATCTAATGAGTAACATGGCAACATAATTTTATTCCAAAAATACTCACTGATTCTGTAAAGCAATTATCCTTCAATTTAAAAATAAATAAAACAAAATGCTCATTGAGCACCTAGCTGCTAGGTGCTGGGTATACAACAGTGAACAGAACTGAAAAGATTCTTGCCCTCATGGGATTTGTCTGGTGGAGAAGGCAGATATTGCATTATGAAATGCTGAAATTAGAAATTGGGTTTAAGCAATGAATAAAAGAAACACAGTGCTATAAAGGGAATAATGTGGGTTATTCCCTAGTGCATCAGAGAAGCTTTCTCTGAGGTCCTGACACTTTAAAGATGAACCTTGAGTGACTGGGTTGGAACTGCCTAAGTAAAAAGTGGAGGAAGGTAAGAGCCTTCCAGGTAGAAAGAAGAGCATGTATTAATATAAAGGCCCTGAGGCAGAAAAGAGCTAGAGTGTTTGAAGGCTAGTAAAGAGGCAAGCATGGTTGAAGCCTAGAGAAAAACATGACAGTATAATATGATTTTGGAAAAAAAATTTGGATCAAAATTAGCAATATACATACTATTATAATGGCCCAGGAAACTCATTAATAGGAATTTATCTAAATAGATATGCAAGGCCTAGGAATCTACTTCTAGGAATTCATCTAAATAGATAAGTGAGGGGGGAGTATCTATGAAAGTGTTCACAGAAGATTACCACAAAAAATTGGAAATCAATTTAAATGCCCAACAGTAAGAATGGAAATCACCAAAAATTATGATGTTTTGTTATTTAGTTGTCAAGCTGTGTCCTACTCTTTTGTGAACCCATGAACTGTACCCACCAGGCACCTCTGTCCATGGATTTCCCAGGCAAGAATACTGGTTTGCGTTGTTACTTTCTTCTCCAAGGTATCTTCCTGACTCAGGGACTGAACCCATGTTATCTGCATTACAGGTGGATTCTTTACCACTGGGCCACCAGTTCAGTCCAGTCGCTCAGTCATGTCTGACTCTTTGTGATCCCATGAACCGCGGCATACCAGGCCTCCCTGTCCATCACCAACTCCCAGAGTTCACCCAAACCCATGTCCGTTGAGTCAGTGATGCCATCCAATCATCTCATTCTTTGTCATCCCCTTCTCCTCCTGCCCCCAATCCCTCCCAGCATCAGGGTCTTCTCAAATGAGTCAGCTCTTCGCATGAGGTGACCAAAGTATTGGTGTTTCAGCTTCAACATCAGTCCTTCCAATGAACACCCAGGACTGGTTTCCTTTAGGATGGACTGGTTGGATCTCCTTGCAGTCCAAGGGACTCTCAAGAGTCTTCTCCAACACCACAGTTCAAAAGCATCAATTCTTTGGCATTCAGTTTTCTTTACAGTACAACTCTCACATCCATACATGACCACTGGAAAAACCATAGCCTTGACTAGATGGACCTTTGTTAACAAAGTAATGTCTCTGCTTTTCAATATGCTGTCTAGGTTGGTCATAACTTTCCTTACAAGGAGTAAGTGTCTTATAATTTCATGGCTGCAATCACCATCTGCAGTGATTTTGGAGCCCAGAAAAATAAAATCAGCCATTGTTTCCCCATCTGTTTGCCATGAAGTGATGGGACTGGATGCCATGATCTTAGTTTTCTGAATGTTGACCTTTAAGCCAACTCTTTCACTCTCCTCTTTCATTTTCATCAAGAGGCCCTTTAGTTCTTCTTCACTTTCTGTCATAAGGGTGGTGTCATCTACATATCTGAGGTTATTGATACTTCTCCTGGCAATCTGGACTCTGGCTGGTGCTTCAGCCAGCCCAGGGTTTCTCAGGATGTACTCTGCATATAAGTTAAATAAGCAGGGTGACAATATACAGCCTTGATGTACTCCTTTTCCTATTTGGAACCAGTCTGTTGTTCCATGTCCAGTTTTAACTGTTGCTTCCTGACTTGCATACAGGTTTCTCAAGAGACAGGTCAGGTGGTCTGGTATTCCCATCTCTTTCAGAATGTTCCACAGTTTATTGTGATCCACACAGTCAAAGGCTGAGCCACCAGGGAAGCCCAAAAATGATGATACAGAATCATAAAATATGGCCCCTGACCCCCAAATTATACTACTACATGCAAAGAAAAAATCCTAGAAGGATATACAACAACACTTTTAACACTCTCTTAGAATGTGAGATTATGCAAGATTTCACTTTACTGTTTAAAAATTTCCATTCATCAAAATTGTTTTATACTAAGTATATAATCATTGAATAATATAAAATACTATTTTAATTAAAAAAATGAAACCACTGAAGTATTAACATGAAATCTATACAATATGGGACTCAGTGGCTCAGACGGCAAAGTGTCTGCCTACAATGCAGGAGACCAGGGTTCAATCCCTGGGTCGGGAAGATCTCCTGGAGAAGGAAATGGCAACCCACCCCAGTATTCTTGCCTGGAAAATCCCACGGACAGAGGAGCCTGGTATGCTACAGTCCATGGGGTTGCAAAGAGTCGGACACGACTGAGCAACTTCACTTTCAGTTTCTATATAATATGAATAGCTATAATCTTTGAATAAAAAAGCCCTTCTGCTTTACAAGTGAATTCTACCAAAAATTTAAAGAAGTGCTAACACCTATCCTATTCAAACTCTTCCAAAAATTGCAGAGGAAGGTAAACTGCCAAACTCATTCTATGAGGCCACCATCACCCTAATACCAAAACCAGACAAAGATGCCACAAAAAAAGAAAACTACAGGCCAATATCTTGATGAACATAGATGCAAAAATCCTTAACAAAATTCTGGCAATCAGAATCCAACAACATATTAAAAAGATCATATACCATGACCAAGTGGGCTTTATCCCAGGGATGCAAGGATTCTTCAATATCCGCAAATAAATGAATATAATATACCACATTAACAAATTGAAAAATAAAAGCCATATGATTATCTCAATAGATGCAGAGAAAGCCTTTGACAAAATTCAACATCCATTTATGATAAAAACTCTCCAGAAAGCAGGAAAATAGAGGGAACATACCTCAACATAATAAAAGCTATATATGACAAACTCACAGCAAACATTATCCTCAATGGTGAAAAATTGAAAACATTTCCCCTAAAGTCAGGAACAAGACAAGGGTGCCCACTCTTACCACTACTATTCAACATAGTTTTGGAACTTTTAGCCACAGCAATCAGAGCAGAAAAAGAAATAAAAGGAATCCAGATTGGAAAGACATAGTAAAACTCTCACTGTTTGCAAATGGCATGATCCTTTACGTAGAAAACCCTAAAGTCACCACCAGAAAATTACTAGACCTAATCAATGCATATAGTAAAGTTGCAGACTATAAAATTAACACACAGAAATCCCTTGCATTCCTATACAATAACAATGAGAAAACAGAGAAATTAAGGAAACAATTCCATTTACCATTGCAATGAAAAGAATAAAATACTTAGGAATAAATCTACCAGGCAAGCGGATGAGAGGAGATACCCTACGTCCTAAGTCAGTAGCTGCGGCTGTGAGGAGACACCCCACATCCAAGGTAAGAGAAACCCCAGTAAGACAGTAGGTGGTGACAGACAGCATCAGAGGGCAGACAGTGAAACCACAATCACAGAAAACTAATCAATCTAATCACATGGACCACAGCCTTATCTAATTCAATGAAACTATGAGCCATGCTGTGTAGGGCCACCCAAGACAGACAGGTCATGGTGGAGAGTTCTGAGAAAATGTGGTCCACTGGAGAAGGGAATGGCAAACCACTTCAGTATTCTTGCCTTGAGAACCCCATGAACAGTATGAAAAGGCAAAAAGATAGGACACTCAAAGATGAACTCCCCAGGTCGATAGGTGCCCAGTATGCTACTGGAGATCAGTGGAGAAATAACTCCAGAAAGAATGAAGGGATGAAGCCAAAGCAAAAGCAACACCCAGTTGTGGATGTGACTGGTGATAGAAGCAAGGTCTGATGATGTAAAGAGCAATATCACAGGAACCTGGAATGTTAGGTCCATGAATCCAGGCAAATTGGAAGTGGTCAAACAGGAGATGGCAAGAGTGAACGTTGACATTTTAGGAATAAGCAACTTAAAATGGACTGGAATGGGTGAATTTAATGCAGATGACCATTGTATCTACCACTGTTGGCAAGAACCCCTTAGAAGAAATAGAGTATCCATCATAGTCAACAAGAGTCCGAAATGCAGTAGTTGGATGCAATCTCAAAAATGACAGAATGATATCTGTTCGTTTCCAAGGCAAATCATTCAATATCATGGTAATACAAGTCTATGCCCCAAACAGTAACGCTGAAGAAGCTGAAGTTGAATGGTTCTATGAAGACCTACAAGACCTTTTCGAACTAACACCCCAAAAAAGATGCCCTTTTCATTATAGGGGACTGGCATGCAAAAGCACGAAGTCAAGAAACACCTGAAGTTACCGGCAAATTTGGCCTTGGAGTACAGAATGAAGCAGGGCAAAGGCTAATAAGAGTTTTGCCAAGAGAACGCACTGGTCATAACAAACCCCTTCTTCCAACAACATAAGAGAAGACTCTACAAATGGACATCACCAGCTGGCCAACACTGAAATCAGATTGATTATATTGTTTGCAGCCAAAGATGGAGAAGCTCTATACAGTCAGCAAAAACAAGAATGGGAGCTGACTGTGGCTCAGACCAGAAACTCCTTCTTGCCAAATTCAGACAGAAATTGAAGAAAGTAGGGAAAACCACTAGACCATTCAGGTATGACCTAAATCAAGTCCCTTATGATTATACAGTGGAAGTGAGAAATAGATTTAAGGGTCTAGTTCTGATAGCCAGAGTGCCTGATGAACTATGGACGGAGTTCATGACACTGTACAGGAGACAGGGATCTAGACCATCCCCAAGAAAAAAAATGCAAAAAAGCAAAATGGCTGTCAGAGGAGGCGTTACAAATAGCTGTGAAAAGAAGAGAAGCAAAAAGCAAAGGAGAAAAGGAAAGGTATACCCATTTGAATGCAGAGTTCCAAAGAAAAGCAAGGAGAGATAAGAAAGCCTTCCTCAGTGATCAGTGCAAAGAAATAGAGGAAAACAATAGAATGGGAAAGACTAGAGATCTCTTCAAGAAAATTAGAGATACCAAGGGAACATTTCATGCAAAGATAGGCTCGATGAAGGACAAAAATGGTATGGAGCTAACAGAAACAGAAGATATTAAGAAGAGGTGGCAAGAATACACAGAAGAACTATACAAAAAAGATCTTCATGACCCAGATAACCACGATGGTGTGATCACTCACCTAGAGCCAGATATCCTGGAATGTGAAGTCAAATGGGCCTTGGGAAGCATCACTATGAACAAAGCCAGTATAGGTGATGGAATTCCAGTTGAGCTATTTCAAATCCTAAAAGATGACGCTGTTAAAGTGCTGCACTCAATATGCCAGCAAATTTGGAAGACTCAGCAGTGGCCACAGGACTGTAAAAGGTCAGTGTTCATTCTAATCCCAAAGAAAGGCAATGCCAAAGAATGTTCAAACTACTGTACAATTGCACTCATCTCACATGCTAGCAAAGTAATGCTCAAAATTCTCCATGCCAGGTTTCAATAGTATGTGAACTGTGAACTTCGAGATGTTCAAGCTGTTTTAGAAAAGGCAGAGGAACCAGAGATGAAATTGGCAACATCCACTGGATAATCAAGAAAGAAGAGAGTTCCAGAAAAACATCTACTTCTGCTTTATTGAATATGCCAAAACCTTTGACTGTGTAGATCACAATATAACTATGGAAGTTTTTGAAAGAGATAGGAATACCAGACCACCTGACCTGCCTCTTAAGAAATCTGTATGGAGGTCCAGAAGCAACAGTTAGAACTGGTCATTGAACAACCAACGGGTTCCAAATAGGGAAAGAAGTACATCAAGGCTGTATATTGTTACTGTGCTTATTTAACTTACATGCAGAGTACATCATTAGAAATGCTGGGCTGGATGAAGCACAAGCTGGAATCAAGAATGCCAGGAGAAATATCAATAACCTCAGATATGCAGATGACACCACCCTTAGGGCAGAAAGTGAAGAGGAACTAAAGAGCCTCTTGATGAAAGTAAAAGAGGAGAGTGAAAGAGTTGGCTTAAAGCTCAACATGCAGAAAACTAAGATTATGGCATCTGGTCCCATCACTTCATGGGAAATAGATGGGGAAACAGTGGAAACAGTGACTGACTTTATTGGGGGGGGGGCTACAAATCACTGTAGATTGTGATTGCAGCCATGAAATTAAAAGACGCTTACTCCTTGGAAGGAAATTATGACCAACCTAGACGTGCTGCGATTCACGGGGTTGCAAAGAGTCGGACATGACTAAGCGACTGAACTGAACTGAGACAGCATATTAAAAAGCAGACATTACTTTGCCAACAAAGTCCGTCTAGTTAAGGCTATGGTTTTTCCGTAGTCATGCTGGATGTGAGAACTGGATTATAAAGAAAGCTGAGCACCAAAGAATTGATGCTTTTGAATTGTGGTGTTGGAGAAGACTCTTGAGAGTCCCTTGGACTGCAAGGAGATCCAACCAGTCCATCCTAAAGGAGATCAATCCTGAGTGTTCATTGGAAGGACTAATGTTGAAGCTGAAATGCCAATACTTTGACCACCTGATGTGAAGAGCTGATTTATTTGAAAAGACCCTGATGCTGGGAAAGACTGAAGGCAGGAGGAGAAGGGGACAACAGAGGATGAGATGGTTGGATGGCATCACCGACTCAATGGACATGGGTTTGGGTGAACTCCAGGAATTGGTGATGGACAGGGAGGCCTGGCGTGCTGCGGTCCACAGGATCGCAAATAGTTGGACATAACTAAGCGACAGAACTGAACTAAAGTGAAAGAAACAAAAGACCTATATATAGAAAACTATAAAACACTGATGAAAGAAATCAAAGATGACACAAATAGATGAAGAAATATACTATGTTCATGCTCAGAAGAATCAATAAAGTGAAAATAAGTATACTACCCAAAGCAATCTATAGATTCAATGCAATCCCTATCAAGCTAGCAACAGTATTTTTCAGAGAACTAGAACAAATAATTTCACAATTTGTATGGAAATACAAAAAAACCTCAAATAGCCAAAGCAATATTGAGAAAGAAGAATGGAACCAGAGGAATTAACCTGCCTGACTTCAGACTATATCACAAAGCTACTGTCATTAAGACAGTATATACTGGCACAAAGACAGAAATATAGATCAATGGAACAAAGCCCAGAAATAAGAAAGCCGAGAGATAAATCCACATACCTATGGATACCTTATCTTTGACAAAGGAGGCAAGAATATGGAGAAAAGACAATCTCTTTAACAAATAAGTTCTGGGAAAACTGTTCAACTACTTGTAAAAGAATGTATGTAACTACAACATTTTCTAATACCATACACAAAAATGAACTCAAAATGGATTAAACATCTAAATGTAAGACCAGAAACTATAAAACTCCTAGAGGAAAACATAGGCAAAACACTCTCTGACATAAATCAAAGCAGGATCCTCTATGATCCACCCCCCAGAGTAATGAAAATAAAAGCAAAAATAAACAAATAGGATCTAATTAAAATTAAAAGCTTTTGCACAACGAAGGAAATTTATAAGCAAGGTGAAAAGACAGCCTTCAGAATGGGAGAAAATAATAGAAAATGAGGCAACTGACAATTAATCTCAAAAATATACAAGCAGCTCATGCAGCTCAATTCCAGAAAAATAAATGATCCAATCAAAAAAATGGGCCAAAGAGGGAGAGAGAGGGAAAGATGGCGGAGGAATAGGACGGGAAGATCACTTTCTCCCTCACAAATTCCTCAAAAGAACATTTCAACGCCGAGAAAACTCCACAAAACAACTTCTGTAGGCTGGCAGAGGACATCAGGCAACCAGAAAAGCAGACCATTGTCTTCAAAAACAGGTAGGGGAAAAATATAAAAGATGAAAAAGGAGACAAAGGAGGTGGGGAGGGAGCTCCGTCCCGGGAAGGGAAGCCCGTCCAGGGAAGGGAATTTTAAGAAGAGAGGTTTCCAAACACCAGGAAACACTCTCCCTGCTGAGTCTGTGGCGAGCCTTGGAAACACAGAGGGCAACATAACAGGAAGGAAAAACAGATAAATAATTAAAACCAACAGATTACAAGCCCAACAGTAACTCCCCCAGTGGAAAAGCAGCACAGACGCCTGCATCCGGGAAGTGGGGGCAGGGCAGGGAGGCGCAGGAGGCGCGGGCTGCAGTGCTTTGTAAGAATCAGGCAGGAACGCCCCACGTGCAACCAGAACTATCTTACTTGGGCTAGCAAACCAGATTGTGGGATAGCTACCACTCGAAAAACTCGAACATAAGACACCGCCATGACCGAGCACAGAACAAAGGACGGAACGGAAAAAGCCGGCTGCAGACCATTCCCCGCCGGGGACAGGCAGCCAGAGCCGTAAGGACTGGAAAGGGGCAACTGCAGACCCGGAGAGACTTTCGTACCTAACTGCAAGCAGGCTCCTTTGCTAAGACTTCTGGGGGTGCTGGACAGTCACAGTCTGCCTCACGGGGTGCGCCAGCGGTCCACTCAGAGAGCTGAGCGGCAGCGGCGGAAAAGGTGACAAGCTGCGGCGATCGTGTTCACCAAACTCCTGAGCTACTCGGACCTGGGAAGGGCACAAAGCGCAGTCCCAGCCGAATCTGTGCCTCTGAGGGCTGCCTGAGCGCCGAACCTGAGCGGCTTGGACCGGGGAAGTGCACGCAGCCTAGAGCCGGCCCCAGACGGTTCCCGGCTGAGCATCGTAGAGCTGAGCGGTTTGTGCGCCGCGAGAAAGGACAGGTCAAGTGGGGCTGAGATGCGGTGTGCACATGACAGTGCTGTTTGTTTGCAGCATCCCCCCTCCCCACAGCGTGACTGAACTAGTGAGCCTAAAAAACCAGCAAACAGAAGAAGTTAAACAGAGGGAACCACCTTGGAAGTGAGCCCACACGGCCCATAACAACAGAGAAGGGCCAGGTATATTTTTAATATTTTAAAAATCATTCCTTTTTTTTTTTTTTGCTTTTTGCTTTTTTATTTTTTTTTCTTTTTTTTCTAGCTTTTTTTAAATTGTTAAGTCTTCTATTTCTCCTCTAATTTTTATTTCTATAACCTATTATTACTTTTTTTTTTTAAAGGCAAACACCATATATACTCTTTGGATGGTTGTTGGTGTGTTTTTTTTCTTTTGTTTGTTTGTTTTTTAATAATTTTTTTTTCTTTCTTCCTTTTTCCTTCTGCTTTTCTTTAATATTGTATCTTTGAAAATCCAACCTCTACTCTAGATTTTTAATCTTTGCTCTTAGGTTTTTGTTGTCAATTTTGTACATTTAAAAACCCAAACTTCACTACGCAAGTTTACCTGAGAACGAGATTACTGGCTTGACCACTCTCTCCTCCTCTGGACTCTCCTTTTTCTCCACCAGGTGGCCTCTGTCTCTTTTCTCCCCCATCTCTTCTCTATCCAACTCTGTGAATCTCTGTGTGTTCCAGACGGTAGAGAACACCTAAGGAACTGGTTACTGGCAGGATTTGTCTCTCTCCTACTCATTCCTCTCTCTTATCCTCCTGGTCACCTCTGTCTACTTCCTCCCTCTCCTCTTCCCCGTATAACTCTGTAAATACCTCTGAGTGGTCCAGACTATAGAGCGCACATAAGGAAGTGACTACTGACTAGCTTGCTCTCTCCTCTCTTGATCTCACCGCATCTCATTCCAGTTACCTCTAACTACCCCCTCCATCTTCTCTTCTCCTTGTAACTCAGTGAACCTCTCTGAGTGTCCCTCAATGTGGAGAAACTTTTCATCTTTAACCTAGATGTTTTATCATCAGTGCTGTATAGATGGAGAAGTCTAGAGGCTACTGTAAAAATAAAACTGAAAACCAGAAGCAGGAAGCTTAAATCCAAAGCCTGAAAACATTAGAGAACTCTTGAATTCAGGGAACATTAAGCAATAGGAGCTCATCAAATGCCTTCATACCTACACCGAAACCAAGCTCCACCCAAGGGCCAACAAGTTCCAAAACAAGACGTACCACGCAAATTCTCCAGCAACACAGGAACACTCCCCTGAGCTTCAATATACAGGCAGCTCAAAATTATCCCAAAACCTTTGATGTCTCATAACCCATTACGGGTCACTCCACTGCACTCCAGAGAGAAGAAACCCAGCTCCACCCACCAAAACTCCAACACAAGCCTCCCTAACCAGGAAACCTTGACAAGCCACTGACAGAACCCCACCCAAAGTGAGGAAGCTCCATAATAAAGAGAACTCCACAAATTACCAGAATATAAAAAGGCCACCCCAAACGCAGCAATATAACCAAGATGAAGAGACAGAGGAATACTCAGCAGGTAAAGGAACAGGAGAGTTGCCCACCAAACCAAACAAAAGAGGAAGAAGTAGGGAATCTACCGGAGAAGGAATTCCGAATATTGATAGTGAAAATGATCCAAAATCTTGAAATCAAAATGGAAACACAGATAAATAGCCTAGAGACAAGGATTGAGAAGATGCAAGAAAGGTTTAACAAGGACCTAGAAGAAATAAAAAAGAGTCAAAATATAATGAATAACACAATAAATGAGATCAGAAACACTCTGGAGGCAACAAATAGTAGAATAATGGAGGCAGAAGATAGGATTAGTGAAATAGAAGATAGAATGGTAGAAATAAATGAATCAGAGAGGAAACAAGAAAAACGAATTAAAAGAAACGAGGACAATCTCAGAGACCTCCAGGACAATATGAAACGCTCCAACATTCGAATTATAGGAGTCCCAGAAGAAGAAGACAGAAAGAAAGATCATGAGAAAATCCTTGAGGAGATAATAGTTGAAAACTTCCCTAAAATGGGGAAGGAAATAATCACCCAAGTCCAAGAAACACAGAGAGTTCCAAATAGGATAAACCCAAGGCGAAACACCCCAAGACACATATTAATCAAATTAACAAAGATCAAACACAAAGAACAAATATTAAAAGCAGCAAGGGAAAAACAACAAATAACACACAAGGGGATTCCCATAAGGATAACAGCTGATCTTTCAATAGAAACTCTTCAGGCCAGGAGGGAATGGCAAGACATACTTAAAGTGATGAAAGACAATAACCTACAGCCCAGATTACTGTATCCAGCAAGGATCTCATTCAAATACGAAGGAGAAATCAAAAGCTTTACAGACAAGCAAAAGCTGAGAGAATTCAGCACCACCAAACCAGCTCTCCAACAAATTCTAAAGGATATCCTCTAGACAGGAAACACGAAAAGGGTGTATAAACCCGAACCCAAAACAATAAAGTAAATGGTAACGGGATCATACTTATCAATAATCACCTTAAACGTAAATGGGTTGAATGCCCCAACCAAAAGACAAAGACTGGCCGAATGGATACAAAAACAAGACCCCTCTATATGCTGCTTACAAGAGACCCACCTCAAAACAAGGGACACATACAGACTGAAAGTGAAGGGCTGGAAAAAGATATACCATGCAAATAGAGACCAAAAGAAAGCAGGAGTGGCAATACTCATATCCGATAAAATAGACTTTAAAACAAAGGCTGTGAAAAGAGACAAAGAAGGCCACTACATAATGATCAAAGGAACAATCCAAGAAGAAGATATAACAATTATAAATATATATGCACCCAATATAGGAGCACTGCAATACGTAAGAGAAATGCTAACAAGTATGAAAGGGGAAATCAACAATAACACAATAATAGTGGGAGACTTTAATACCCCACTCACACCTATGGACAGATCAACTAAACAGAAAATTAACAAAGAAATGCAAACTTTAAATGATACATTAGATCAGTTAGACCTAATTGATATCTATAGGACATTTCACCCCAAAACAATGAATTTCACCTTTTTTTCAAGTGCTCATGGAACCTTCTCCAGGATAGATCACATCCTGGGCCATAAATCTAAACTTGATAAATTCAAAAAAATCGAAATCATTCCAAGCATCTTTTCTGACCATAATGCATTAAGATTAGATCTCAATTACAGGAGAAAAACTATTAAAAATTCCAACATATGGAGGTTGAACAACACACTTCTGAATAACCAACAAATCACAGAAGAAATCAAAAAAGAAATCAAAATATGCATAGAAACTAATGAAAATGAAAACACAACAACCCCAAACCTGTGGGACACTATAAAAGCAGTGCTAAGAGGAAAGTTCATAGCAATACAGGCATACCTCAAGAAACAAGAAAAAAGTCAAATAAATAACCTAACTCTACAACTAAAGCAACTAGAAAAGGAAGAGTTGGAGAACCCCAGAGTTAGTAGAAGGAAAGAAATCTTAAAAATTAGGGCAGAAATAAATGCAAAAGAAACAAAAGAGACCATAGCAAAAATCAACAAAGCCAAAAGCTGGTTCTTTGAAAGGATAAATAAAATTGACAAACCATTAGCCAGACTCATCAAGAAGCAAAGAGAGAAAAATCAAATCAATAAAATTAGAAATGAAAATGGAGAGATCACAACAGACAACACAGAAATACAAAGGATCATAAGAGACTACTATCAGCAATTGTATGCCAATAAAATGGACAACTTGGAAGAAACGGACAAATTCTTAGAAAAGTACAATTTTCCAAAACTGAACCAGGAAGAAATAGAAAATCTTAACAGACCCATCACAAGCACGGAAATTGAAACTGTAATCAGAAATCTTCCAGCAAACAAAAGCCCAGGTCCAGACGGCTTCACAGCTGAAATCTACCAAAAATTTCAAGAAGAGCTAACACCTATCCTCCTCAAACTCTTCCAGAAAATTGCAGAGGAAGGTAAACTTCCAAACTCATTCTATGAGGCCACCATCACCCTAATACCAAAACCTGACAAAGATGTCACAAAAAAAGAAAACTACAGGCCAATTTGAACATAGATGCAAAAATCCTCAACAAAATTCTAGCAATCAGAATCCAACAACACATTAAAAAGATCATACACCATGACCAAGTGGGCTGTATCCCAGGGATGCAAGGATTCTTCAATATCCGCAAATCAATCAATGTAATTCACCACATTAACAAATTGAAAAATAAAAACCATATGATTATCTCAATAGATGCAGAGAAGGCCTTTGACAAAATTCAACATCCATTTATGATAAAAACTCTCCAGAAAGCAGGAATAGAAGGAACATACCTCAACATAATAAAAGCTACATATGACAAACCCACAGCAAACATTATCCTCAATGGTGAAAAATTGAAAGCATTTCCGCTAAAGTCAGGAACAAGACAAGGGAGTCCACTTTCACCGCTACTATTCAACATAGTTCTGGAAGTTTTGGCTACAGCAATTAGAGCAGAAAAAGAAATAAAAGGAATCCAAATTGGAAAAGAAGAAGTAAAACTCTCACTGTTTGCAGATGACATGATCCTCTACATGGAAAACCCTGAGGACTCCACCAGAAAATTACTAGAGCTCATCAATGAATATAGTAAAGTTGCAGGATATAAAATCAACACACAGAAATCCCTTGCATTCCTATACACGAATAATGAGAAAGTAGAAAAAGAAATTAAGGAAACAATTCCATTCACCATTGCAATGAAAAGAATAAAATACTTAGGAATATATCTACCTAAAGAAACTAAAGACCTATATACAGAAAACTATAAAACACTGATGAAAGAAATCAAAGAGGACACTAATAGATGGAGAAATATACCATGTTCATGGATAGGAAGAATCAATATAGTGAAAATGAGTATACTACCCAAAGCAATTTACAAATTCAATGCAATCCCTATCAAGCTACCAGCAACATTTTTCACAGAACTAGAACAGATAATTTCAAGATTTGTATGGAAATACAAAAAACCTCGAATAGCCAAAGCAATCTTGAGAAAGAAGAATGGAACTGGAGGAATCAACTTGCCTGACTTCAGGCTCTACTACAAAGCCACAGTCATCAAGACAGCATGGTACTGGCACAAAGACAGACATATAGATCAATGGAACAAAATAGAGAGCCCAGAGATAAATCCACACACATATGGACACCTTATCTTTGACAAAGGAGGCAAGAATATACAATGGAGTAAAGACAATCTCTTTAACAAGTGGTGCTGGGAAAACTGGTCAACCACTTGTAAAAGAATGAAACTAGATCACTTTCTAACACCACACACAAAAATAAACTCAAAATGGATTAAAGATCTAAATGTAAGACCAGAAACTATAAAACTCCTAGAGGAGAACATAGGCAAAACACTCTCTGACATAAATCACAGCAGGATCCTCTATGATCCACCTCCCAGAATTCTGGAAATAAAAGCAAAAATAAACAAATGGGATCTAATTAAAATTAAAAGCTTCTGCACAACAAAGGAAAATATAAGCAAGGTGAAAAGACAGCCTTCTGAATGGGAGAAAATAATAGCAAATGAAGCAACTGACAAACAACTAATCTCAAAAATATACAAACAACATCTGCAGCTCAATTCCAGAAAAATAAATGACCCAATCAAAAAATGGGCCAAAGAACTAAATAGACATTTCTCCAAAGAAGACATACGGATGGCTAACAAACACATGAAAAGATGCTCAACATCACTCATTATTAGAGAAATGCAAATCAAAACCACAATGAGGTACCACTTCACACCAGTCAGAATGGCTGCGATCCAAAAATCTGCAAGCAATACATGCTGGAGAGGGTGTGGAGAAAAGGGAACCCTCCTACACTGTTGGTGGGAATGCAAACTAGTACAGCCACTATGGAGAACAGTGTGGAGATTCCTTAAAAAATTGCAAATAGAACTACCTTATGACCCAGCAATCCCACTGCTGGGCATACACACCGAGGAAACCAGAATTGAAAGAGACACATGTACCCCAATGTTCATCGCAGCACTGTTTATAATAGCTAGGACATGGAAACAACCTAGATGTCCATCAGCAGATGAATGGATAAGAAAGCTGTGGTACATATACACAATGGAGTATTACTCAGCTGTAAAAAAGAATTCATTTGAATCAGTTCTGATGAGATGGATGAAACTGGAGCCGATTATACAGAGTGAAGAAAGCCAGAAAGAAAAACACCAATACAGTATACTAACACATATATATGGAATTTAGGAAGATGGCAATGACGACCCTGTATGCAAGACAGGGAAAGAGACACAGATGTGTATAATGGACTTTTGGACTCAGAGGGAGGGAGAAGGTGGGATGATTTGGGAGAATGACATTCTAACATGTATACTATCATGTAAGAATTGAATCGCCAGTCTATGTCTGATTCAGGATACAGCATGCTTGGGGCTGGTGCATGGGGATGACCCAGAGAGATGTTATGGGGAGGGAGGTGGGAGGGGGGTTCATGTTTGGGAACGCATCATGTAAGAATTAAAGATTTTAAAATTTAAAAAATAAAATTAAAAAAAAAAAAGAAGAAACCCTGGGGAAAATAAAATAAAAAGACTGGCAAAAAAGAAAAAGAAAAAGAAAAAAAAAAATGGGCCAAAGAACTAAACAGACATTTCTCCAAAGAAGACATACAGATGGCTAACAGGCACACGAAAAGATGCTCAGAATCACTCATTATCAGAGAAATGCAAAACCACAATGAGGTACCATCCCATGCCGGTCAGGATGGCTGCTATCAAAAAGATTATAAACAATAAATGCTGGAGAGGGTGTGGAGAAAAGGGCACCCTCTTACACTGTTGGTGGGAATGCAAACTAGTACAGCCACTGCAGAGAACACTGTGGATATTCCTTAAAAAACTGGAAATAGAACTGCTATATGACCCAGCAATGCCACTGCTGCGCATACACACCAAGGAAACCAGAATTGAAGGAGACATGTGTACTCAAATGTTCATCGCAGCACTGTTTACAATAGCCAGGACATGGAAGCAACCTAGATGTCCATCAGCAGACGAATGGATAAGAAAACTGTGGTACATATACACAACGGAATATTACTCAGCTATTTAAAAAAATACATTTGAATCAGTTCTAATGAGGTGGGTGAAACTGGAGCCTATTATACAGAGTGAAGTAAGCCAGAAAGAAAAACACCAATACAGTATATTAACGCATATACATGGAATTTATAAAGATGGTAACAATGATCCTATGTGCAAAACAGCAAAAGAGACACAGATGTAAAGAACAGACTTTTGGACTCTGTGGGAGAAGGCAAGGGTGGGATGATTTGACAGAACAGCAATGAAACATGTATATTACCATATGTGAAATAGATCACCAATCCAGGTTCGATCCATGAGACAGGGCGCTCAGGCCAGGTGCACTGGGACAACCCTGAGGGATGAGATTGGGAGGGAGATAGGAGGGGGCTTCAGGAAGGGGGACGCATGTACATCCATGGCTGATTCATGTCAATGTGTGGCAAAAACCACTACAACATTGTAATTAGCCTCCAATTAAAATCAATTAATTAAAAAATAAATTTATTAAAAAAAAGAAAGTCCTTCTGAACATAATATAAAGAGAGAAAACAAAAAGGAAAAGACTGATATTTAACTTGATGAAAAATCTCCAAAAAAACTGAAACAAATCAAAAGGTAAATGGAAAAACTAGAAAAAATGATCACAGTCACATGACAGGCATAGGACCAATTAAAAACAAAAAAGTGTACAATCTCAGTAGTAAGCAATATTACATAAAACTGGTACATTAAAATTTTTTTCTCAGTGTGGATAACTGAAAACAATTTAGCTATAAACATAATTATTTCATGCAAAAACATTACAGCTGACCCTTGGACAACACTGGGGTTAGGGATGTGAACCCTCTGTGAAATCTAAAGTCCACAGATATGGTCATTTAGCATCGGCCCTCTGTATACGTGGTCCCTCTGCATCTGCAGATTTAACCAACCTCAACAGAAAAAAAAAATCAGTGTGTAAATAAACACAAGCAGTTCAAACCTGCGCTGTTCAAGGGTCAATGTATTACTTAATGATCTGAAATGTTCACCATCTCTGTATGTAACTGAAAAGTGGTTCATGTTAAATTTCTACATTATTGGGGAGATAGTATAAACCCATATAGAAAAGTGGAAGCACAACAAAGTATCAATGATAGTTTTCTTCAGGTGAATGAGATTAGGGTCAGTTTTTCTCCCACTGTATCTGCAAACTGGAGATCATAAATATACCTGTTATCTTCACAGTTAACTGTGAGAATTAGATGAAATAATAAATTTAAGTACTTAATATAATATCTAGCAAATATATATTAAGCCCTCAAATATTTATTTTTGCATTATAAGTTCTTCACTTAGCTATTTCTAACTAAGCTATTCACTTAGTTATTTCTAGAATTTTTACAAATGGCACTTTTTAAAACAGAAAATCTTACTGTTATAAGGTACACTCATTTTTTATGAAGTGTTATATTTCATTAAATAAAGTTTAAAATTATCCTCTAAATAGATTATACTAAAATGAAAATTAAAAGGTATATAAATCTATGTCCACAAGGGATCTGTAGTCTACAAACAACAAATAAAAATGTGCTGTGTGAAATGTGCCATAAGAAAACCAAAATGCTACAAGATATAGAGAAAAAAGGCAAGATCATATCCAGGTTTTCTGTGTTTGGGGCTGGAACAGGGAAATGAGAAAAAACATCAGGGTAGATGACATGTGAAATGAACCTTGAGCAAAGCTGGGAACGATTCAGCATTGTGACAGGAGTGCTCTGATCTGGCTAGAAGAAAAAACTGGAAAGAGTATGACTAAAGTTATTTAGGCTGAAGCTACACTGTAGAACAATGCTTTCAAACTTATTTGACAGTGACCCACGTTAAGGAATGTTTTACATCATGACTCAATACATAAACATGTCAGTGTATGTATATATATTTGTATTTATGTACATAAACATGTACACTGGAACAAATGTCATAAAATATGAAAAGATGTCATATATGCTGATGACTTTTTTTTGAGAGTGCTAGTAGCAACCTACTAAATTTATTTTAGGACTGGTTAAATGGATTGGGACTCTTCATTTGAAAAGCTTGAGGGCTTTAGTAAATGATTTAACAGCCACTGAAGCTTAAGTACATGGTGTGGCAGGATGGAAGTCTTACTCTTTAAAAAGTCATCTATTAACAGTGTATAAGATAAATTACCTAGAATTAGAAGGCAGGAGGCAGGAAGTCTTATTAGGTTACTGAAATAATACCAGTAAGAGATAATGAGATTCTAAATAAGAGAAATGTAAAGTGGAAGAGAAGATATATCTGAGAACTATTTCAGAGATTAAAAATTCCCAAACTTTGAGAAACAGAAAAGTGAAAAGGGAGATTCACAGTCAGAATATCTGGATAAAATGACAAAACCCCAAACAGAAATGATGAAGTCAAGTTGAATGCTTGGTTTGGGAAGTAAATGATGACCTCACGTTTCAGCATAGTGAGCCTAAGGTATTCACAGAACAACAGAGTGAAATACGCTACAAAGGCAGTTAATAAAACAGAGCCCTAAAGGCCATTAGAGGGAATGCCAGTGAAGCTGCGGGCTTCCCTGATGGCTCAGATGGTAAAGAGCCCACCTGCAATGTAGGAGACCTGGGTTCAACCCCTGGGTCAGGGAGATCCCCTGGAGAAGGGATTGGCTACCTACTTCAGTATTTTTGCCTGGAGAATCCCATGGACAGAGGAGCCTGATGGGCTACAGAGTCCATGGGGTCGCAAAGTTGGACATGACTGAAGTGACTCAGCACGCATACACACGCACACACAACACAATGAAGCTGTGGCGAAGTTAGTAACTTCATATCCTGCTGCCAGAAGACAATGTTGATACATATCAAGAGCAATACAGGTGTTTACATGCTTTGATGCAACTACTATTTTTAAGAATGTATTTATTCCAAGGACAAATTCATCAAAAAAGTAAATAGATGAATATATTCAATGAATACCAGGTGACCAAACAACCTAGGTGTTCAGTAATAGGGTAATAGGGCTTCCCTGGTGGTCCAGTGATTAAGAATCTGCCTGCCAATGCAGATGACATGGGTTTGATCCCTGGTCTGGGAAGATCTCAAATGCCTTGGAACAACTAAACCAGTGTGCCATAACTATTGAGCCTGTGCCCTAGGTCCCTGGTATAATTACTAAGCCCAAGTACCTAAAGCCTGTGCCCTGCAGAAGAAAAGCCACCACAATGAGAAGCCTGCGCACCATAGTGTTACAAACAGTGACCCCTGCTCATTGCAACTAGAGAAAGCCCATTTGTGCGGTAACAAAGACCCACAGAGCCAAAATAAATAAAACAATAAACCTTAAAAAAAACTTACAGAAAATAGTTTAAAAAAATAGTAATGAACAATTACAGAATGTTGACTTGACAGAATATAACTTCAGTTTAGAAAAGGGGATACAAAAACTATATTCCTTACTGTTAGTTATTTTAAAAATACCTATGCATGTAGTGTTTTAAAAGTACTATACAAAATGTATAGTACTGGAAAAGTACTATACAAAAATGAAACCAAATGTTAAAGACTGATTGAATTAGCGTGGATGTATTTTTCACCTTTAAAAATTTCTGGTACACTAATACACAGTTTAAAATGATTTTAATGTTTGCAAAAAGGGTTTCCCTGAAAAAGGAGTGTGAGGAGGAGAGGAAGGAGGTAGATAAAAAAAGAGTATTTTTAAACGGCCTCAAATATTCCTTTTTCCCCCACTATACTCAATGACATGACAAAATACTCAACTTTTTTACTTATGAAAAATTTTACATGTGCCAAAGAATATATAAATTGACATGGCAAGTAAAAAGAAAAACAAACTAATATGCAGATTATATAAACATTACCAATATTTTGGCATCCCCCACATTTCTCTCCCCAATCGTATCCTTTCCCCCATTGCTGAGACTATCCTCTATTATGAATTTGTGTTTGTCACTCTCTTCATTATTAATAGTCTTTTACAACATACAGATGTATCCCTGAGCAATCAGTTAAACTTTCTATTTTTTGAAATTTATATAAACTGTATCAAACTATTACTATTTGGTAACTTGCTTATTTCATTAAAGATTATGTTTTTGATATTCATTCATGTTGTTATGTATTGCTATAATTCATTCATTTCTTCTACTGACTTTGTTGTCACAAACAACTGAGCTTGAATCATTCTTCTTGAACATGTCTCCAGGGTATAATCTAAGGCAGAATTTCTAGAACACACAGTCTACCCATCATCTTCAACTGTAAAAGTTGATGCCACATTGTTCTCCAAAATGGCTACACCAAGTGAAAGTACTACTAGTAATCTGTTCTTGCTCTTCTACATCCTCACCATACTGCCTATTGTCTGATTCCCATCACTAGTCTTCACCTTCCTTCAGTTATTCCTAGGCACTGCAGTGAAATTATTATTACCATGTAGAACTTTGTCTTCTGCTCAAAAACTTTAAAAAATTCTTTTTTATCTCCTGACTAAATCATAAATCAGGCTTTTAAGTAATCCTTCCAAACCCACTGTGCCAAACTTAAACTACACTCCTCAATGAATCTTGTCTTAAACTGGTTTATACTTTATTGCCTCAATCCTTTTATTCACAGCATTCCAGCTTCTCCTCCCTCACCTCTGCATGTTCAAATTCTACTGTCCTTTATATTCCAATTCAAAAATTATTTTCTCCTAAGAAAGCCATCTCTCATCTCTATTCCTATGAATTACCTTTTTTTAACTTTCCACTTTTCCTACCTTGTATAAAAACAATGATCTTTATCAAGCACATGCTGTGTACAAATGCTCTAATATTTTATACCATGATTGCTAACTTTCATAACAACAGTGCATGAAAGGCAGGTAATTTCATTCCAACATAACAGAGCTGACAAGCTGCAGTGCTGTATTTTGTGTTATTAGGCTTCTTTGATTTCAGAGACTATATTCTCTTTCTACTACACTGACTGTCACTTTGACTTAAAAATATCATTAACATTGATTAATAATTTAACTTATGTGTAAATTTTGCTCTACAAAAGATGTGAAACACCTAATTACTTGCTCAAGTATATTAATATCATTCTTACAATGATGTGAGATGGCTTAAAGAATAAGATATAAACCACAAAGGGAAAAATCAAAATCAACGTAAAAAGAGGAAACAAATACACTACCTATAAATGATAACATGGTTGCTTGCATTGTACACGAAATTTGACAGTCAAGGCTACTCAGGAAAACACCAAATTTAATTCAGTGCTAGAAAGGACAAAGCTCACAAGTACCTGAGGGCAGGCAAGAATGTCCCATACTAAGCTGAAAATAAATTTTCATGTCATACAGTGTTTTTATAAAGTGATATTACTGCTGCATTGGAATAAAAAATTCTTAAGAGTCTGGCTCCATCTGTGTGTCCTATATAACAACACAGTTTAAGCGTTTAATTTGTTGAATGACTGAATTTATCAGAGGAAACAAAAAACGAACGTCCACTGAAGACAGTACAAGGATGGAAAATGGGCTTTTCAATGTGAAATAGCCACTGGAAGGAATTTACTAAAGTCAGAAAAAAATGAATCAAACCACCATTAACTAGAAATGAGGATATGGCAAAAGTTACACAGCACTGATTTACAGAAGAGAATATAAATGGGAAAGAGTATTGTCCAGCAATACCTGGTTAGGGAGAAATTAAATTGTAATAGAGAAGGCAGACAGGACTGTGAAAGCAAATGCTGCATACTGACATGAAGGGAATGCCAGAAAATCAAGGAAGTAATGGAAAGCGTTCATGGGGACATGACTGAAATTATTTACTACAAGCTCTAGGCTGAGAAGATAGTTACTGATAGACTAGAGGGCAAAAGAAGGTAAAAAACAGATTCATAGTTTAAAAGGAAGTAAAATAGAAGACTGGTGGATTATGGTGGGAAAAATAAATGCAAACTCAGAGGTCTCTATTTGATATCTTTTGGGTTTTTTTTCTGTATTTTTCCGAACAGTATCTTAAAATGTGAGTACCATTCTTAGCTTGTGAGCCTTACAAAATCAGACTGCAGACCAACTATAGTTTGTAACCCCTGGTTTGCAGGACAAAATTCTAACTTCTTATTTTCACATCAAAAGACATTTATAACCTAATTCCAATTCATTTCTCTAATCATGTTATCCTACACTCACTTAAGTCTTTACTTCTTAGATGCATAATTTTTCAGTTTCCTGAATATTCAGTCTAAAGGCTTTTCATTGCTCTGGGCCATTGCTCTTGCAGTTCCCTTAGGTTTTTCTCTATTTCTCAGTTTATACAGTTATTTGCATTCAAATCCATTGCAAATGTCACTTCTTTATATACCTTTCCCAACTACCCAAGGAGTGGTCTATTATCTTTTCTATTTAAAAACTTTTTTTTTTAATTTTTCCTCTCCCTCTTAAATCCTTCATCATGCTGAGTGATATTCTCTTTACAGTCTACTTCCTCCTATCCCCAACTACCCTGAGTGTCTAAGTCAAGGATGGTCTTAACCATCTTGATATTCCCACTCCCCGATACAGATGCCTAACAATACTGAGCACTATAGCACATGCTCAATAAATATTAACCAATTAATGAAGTACCTCACACTTTTTAATATAAATATCTATGTGTAATAATGACTAAGATAATACACTAAAACTATAGTTTTATACAATCATAATTGAATTCCACTGTTTACATCTTTAAAAAATGAAAAATAATTTCACTGTGATTTTCAGAGAATTTTCTATTTTACATGCCTGGTTGTGTTCATGAGCTGTGTAATTATCTGTTCCATTATATTCTGTAAGCTGTTCTCTTCTTTTTTCTCTAGTAAGAATTTTATGAACATCATCTTCCAGTCTATTGAAGAATCCTCCATCATGTGACAAAGTCTGAGAAGAACTCAATTCCTGTCAAAAATGAATCAAGATTCACTATCAACACAAAAGTGCACACATTTAATAAACCTAGTTGGCCACTAGAAGCATGGAAAATGAAAGAAAAATTATAATTAAGAGACAAATCAACCATCTGATTCTTCTCTATCTTCAGGTGATAATCAGCAGAAACACATATGCAAATGTCCTTTTCTTTACATTTTTTGAGTTGGGTAATTGCTTTATTTTTAAATTATTTTTATACATGTACCATACAATTTATCCATTTAATTAATTAGCACAATTATGTTTTAATATACTCATAGAGTTGTATAGCCATAACCCACTCAAAAAGTTTCATCAGCCCAAAAAGAAACCCACAACTTACTAGCATCATCTCCCATTCTCTCCTAATTCCTGACCCCTCAGTTGTTCTCTAGGCAACACTGATCTACTTTCTGTTTGTATAGATTCGGCTATTCTGGATATCTGATATAAATGGAATCATATAGTATAAGGTCTTTTGTGACTGACTTCTTTCACTTAGCAAAATGTTTTCAAGGTTCATCCATATTATAGCATCTATCAGCACTTCATTCCTTACTGCCAAATAATATCCCATTAATGGATAGACCATATTTTATTTCTCCATTCATCAGTTGATGGACATTTGAATTGTTCCTTCTTTTGGGTACTGTGAATATTGCTGCTATAAACATTCATGCAGGTTTTTGTGTGGACATGTTTTCAGATCTCTTATATATTCAGGTATATATCTGTAAGTAGATTTTCTGGGATGTATGGTAGCTCTGTGTAACCATTTGAAAAACTGCCAAATAGTTTTCCAAAGTGACTGTACTATTTTACAGCCTATCAGTGTACTAGTGTATGAGGGTTCTAATTTCACCACATTCTCACCAACACTTGTTATTATGCATCTCTTTATATTATAAAGACTTCAGTGAGTGTGAAGTGTGTGTGAATGAGATTCATTGTGGTTCTGAATTGTACTTCTCTGATGGCTAATTGTGCTAAGTATCTTTTCATGTGCTTACTGGACATTGGTATATCTTTTTGGAAAAATATTTATTCAGATATTTTGCCCAAGTTTTAATTGGGTTACTTTTTATTTCTGAGTTGCAGGAGTTCTTTATATATTCTAAAAACAACATGACTTGCACATACTTTCTCCCATTCTGTGCCTTGTCTTTTCACATTCTTGATATGAAAAGTATCCTTGGTATCACAGAAGTTTTACTTTTGACAAAGTCCAATTTATCCAAGAAATCACTGCCCAACTCAGGGTCACCAAGATTTACTTCTACATTTTCTTCTAAGAGCTTTTGCATGTAGCTACCTAGTATTATTTGTTAAGAAGATTATTATTTTCCCATTGAACTTGTCTTGACATTCTTGTTCAAAATTAATTCAACATAAATATTAAAGCTTCTTTCTAGACTCAACTTTACTCTGTCAACCTACATGTCTACCCTTATGCCATACCACACTGCCTTAACTACTCTAGCCTTGTATTACTATTTGAAAACAATTTTTACATATATTTTACACATGAATGATAAAGAGATGATTTTATCACAATCTACTCAACTATGTAAAATTACAGATTTTATATTTCTCTAAGAAAAGTATCATTTCCTTTCCTGTCATAAGACAGACTGAAGAAAATGCTCCTTTCTCTCTTATAGGTTTTCCCTATGTCCCACATTCTTGAGCTTTAATATTCCCTATTGTACCCATTTCAATTATATTTGTGAGCAAATAACCCAACAGTTCAATGACTGTCCATCCTCTTCCTTTTACATTATCTTTTAAAAAGAGTTTGAAAGAAAAAAAACTTAATTATCAGTGCTTAATATATACAAATGATATTTAAAATGCTTGTAGGTGAAGGTGAAGGTGAAGTCGCTGAGTCGTGTCCAACTCTTTGCGACCCCATGGACTGTAGCCTACCAGGCTCCTCCGTCCAGGGGATTCTCCAGGAAAGAATACTGGAGTGGGTTGCCATTTTCTTCTCCAGGGGATCTTCCCAACCCAAGAATTGAATCCAGGTCTTCTACACTGGAGGCAGATGCTTTAACCTCTGAGCCACCAGGGAATACAAAATGCTTGTAGAGTACTTTATATTTCAAAACACTTACAGAAACATCCCTTTATTTGAATCTCATTAACATCATTAAGAAACTGATAGAGCAAGAATAATTTCCCCAGAAAATAATAATGGTCACAAGAAGTTTAACTTACCCACTAGTGATTCTCCTGCTAAGTGGTATAGACAGAACTCTAAATCTGCTTCATAAAATACTTCCAGTATATTCTGATAACGTTTCATTTTAAAGCAATGAATACAACAATGCTTAAAACACTGTTGAGCTTCCATGCGGGCTTCCCTAGTGGCTCAGATGCTAAAGCGTCTGTCTGCAATGCAGGAGACCCAGGTTTGATCCCTGGGTTGGGAAGAGCCCCTGGAGAAGGAAATGGCAGCCCACTCCAGTATTCTTGCCTTTGTTGTTGTTGTTTATTTGCTAAGTTGTGTCTAACTTTTTTGTGACCCCAAGGACTTTAGCATGCCAGGCTCCTCTGTCCATGGGATTTTCAGATAAGAATACTGGAGTGAGTTGCCATTTCCTACTTCAGGGGATCTTCCTGACCCAGGAATCAAACTGCCTCTCCCACACTGCAAGTAGATTCTTTACTGCTGAGCCACTGGGAAAGTCAGGTATAGCATAATGATGGTAACTAATCAGCCTCTGGATTTCACTACTTTAAAGACTGCAGCGCCAATCTTTTTGTCCTGTATTTTTTGATAGCTACTGATTAAGAAGAGGTGGCAAGAATACACAGAAGAACTGTACAAAAAAGATTGTCACAACCCAGATAATCACGATGGTGTGATCACTCACCTAGAACCAGACATCCTGGAACGTGAAGTCAAGTGGGCCTTAGAAAGCATCACTACGAATAAAGCTAGCGGAGGTGATGGAATTCCAGCTCAGCTACTTCAAATCCTGAGAGATGATGCTGTGAAAGTGCTGCACTCAGTATGCCAGCAAATTTGGAAAACTCAGCAGTGGCCACAGGTCTGGAAAAGGTCAGTTTTCATTCCAATCCCAAAGAAAGGCAATGCCAAAGAATGCTCAAACTACCGCACAATTGCACTCATCTCATATGCTAGTAAAGTAACGCTCAAAATTCTTCAAGCCAGGCTTCAGCAATACGTGAACCATGAACTTCCAGATGTTCAAGTTGGTTTTAGAAAAGGCAGAGAAACCAGAGATCAAACTGCCAACATCCACTGGATCATCAAAAAAACTAGAGAGTCCAGAAAAACATCTATTTGTGCTTTACTGACCATGCCAAAGCCTTTGACTGTCTGGATCACAATAAACTGTGGAAAATTCTGAAAGAGATGGGAATACCAGACCACCTGACCTGCCTCTTGAGAAATCTATATGCAGGTCAGGAAGCAACAGTTAGAACTGGACATGAAACAACAGACTGGTTCCAAATAGGAAAAGGAGTATGTCAAGGCTGTATATTGTCACCCTGCTTGTTTAACTTATATGCAAAGTGAAAGTGAAAGTGAAAGTGAAGTCGCTCAGTCATGTCCGACTCTTTGCGACCCCGTGGACTGTAGCCCACCAGGCTCCTCTGTCCATGGGATTCTCCAGGCAAGAATACTGGAGTGGATTGCCATTTCCTTCTCCAGGGGAATCTTCCCGACCCAGGGATCGAACCCAGGTCTCCCGCATTGCAGGCAGACGCTTTAACCTCTGAGCCACCAGGGAAGCAGTACATCATGAGAAATGCTGGGCTGGAAGAAGCACAAGCTGGAATCAAGATTGCCAGGAGAAATCTCAATAACCTCAGATATGCAGATGACACCACCCTTATGGCAGAAAGTGAAGAGGAACTAAAAAGCCTCTTGATGAAAGTGAAAGTGGAGAGTGAAAAAGTTGGCTTAAAGCTTAACATTTAGAAAACGAAGATTATGGCATCTGGTCCCATCACTTCATGGCAAACAGATGGGGAAACAGTGTCAGACTTTATTTTGGGGGGCTCAAAATCACTGCAGATGGTGACTGCAGCCATGAAATTAAAAGACGCTTACTCCTTGGAAGGAAAGTTATGACCAATCTAGACAGCATATTAAAAAGCAGAGACATTACTTTGCCAACAAGGTCTGTCTAGTCAAGGCTATGGTTTTTCCAGTAGTCATGCATGAATGTGAGAGTTGGACTGTGAAGAAGGCTGAGTGCCAAAGAATTGATGCTTTTGAACTGTGGTGTTGGAAAAGACTCTTGCAAGTCCCTTTGACTGCAAGGAGATCCAACCAGTCCATTCTAAAGGAGATCATTCCTGGGTGTTCTTTGGAAGGACTCCAATACTTTGGCCACCTTATGTGAAGAGTTGACTCATTTGAAGAGACTCTGAGGCTGGGAGGGGTTGGGGGCAGGAGGAGAAGGGGACAAGAGAGGATAAGATGGCTGGACTGCATCACCAACTTGATGCACATGAGTTTGGGTGAACTCCGGGAGTTGGTGATGGACAGGGAGGCCTGGTGTGCTGCGATTCATGGGGTCGCAGAGTCAGACACGACTGAGTGACTGAACTGAACTGAACTGAACCAAACCATTACCAGCATGCCTATCCCAAATTTTGTCCTTGATTTTTTTTTTTAGTGAGGCATAAACTTTCTTTTCAGCCTAAGGACAGAAGTTCTCAAAAGACACCTTGATAGGAAACTAGAGAAATGAAACAAAAATAAATAAACACATACCACCCCACCTCTCACAACATGCACACCTCAAAAAAAAAAAAAAATGCAGCAAGTGTAAGAACACATATTCTTTAATAAGCCTAGACAATTCAATGTCAATTTTCTGTCCAAATAACCAAAATTAGAACTTTTCATTTAATTTTATAAGCCTCCAATTATTAAACACTAATAGCAAGTCAGAAGAGAAAAAGACTGGCAAACACAAAATACGAAAACATCTATTCCAGCCACAGAAGATAACTAAGTTATGTATGTACGAGAAACAGAAAAAATAAGAGAATAACTGCCCTTAAGCTCAAAACCTCTGAAAAAGTTATTTTGGAGTAGAAACTGCATGATTTACCTCAGAATATGCAAATTTAAAAGTCATATTGTCAAAGTTACTCCTCCCCAACAAAGACTTACGTATAGGCTAGAATCCAGAAATTAAGGTTAAAAGCATAAACGCTGGTAATTTCCACAAAATGTTTAGAATAGTTTCAGAGTGATATGACACAAGCATTTAGAATAAAATGAGAGTGTTATATTTTGGTTTGTTTGTGATATACATATGGTAAAAGTAATTTCCTCCCTTTGGGGTCCTTCTCTTTCCCTTGAGGAATCAGTTGAAATTTAATTCTTTTGGTTAAAAGAAATTTTAGATGGAATCAAAAATGTAAAGGGATGTCAGAACCTTTAATATGTATATACACATATAACACATCCCTGTATCTATACACATAAGTATATATACATATGTCTTCTGTCATCCACACTTACGATTGCCACACAGCCCATGAGGAGCCTCAGGTAGCTACCCTCAGTGCTACCAGGTAACTCCAGTGATTCATCCACTGCAGCAGAGTAAGTGTTCTCTTCCCCACAACATTTTCCTGGCAGAGTCAATTACAATTTAACTAAAATTTTGAGCACCTATTATGTGTCAAGAATATAATTAAAAAGACAGTATGGTATTTGTTCAAGTTATAGCTGTATAGATCATTGGAACAAAATTGACAGACAGGACATAAACCTTCACATTTATGGTTAATTTTTCACGAAAACATCAAGGCACTTCATTAAAGAAATAAAATTGTTTTAAACAAATGATTCTAGGAAAACTGGATACAGACATGCAAAAACTGAATGTGAACTGTTCACATTACACATAAAAATTAACTCAAAATTAGATCATGGAGAAGATTCTGTGAAGATGGCAGAGTAGGAAGCACCAGAACCCTGAGTCCTCACATAGACAATAATTGCACTGGCAGAATCTGTCTGATTTTGACACAACTATTTTGGAACTGTGAAGTCTGTTGAAGGCTTGCAAATTTCAGGGGAACACTTGGGTGGTATATTGCAGTAAAGTTTGGTCAATTTTATATCTCAGTACAGTAGCAACTACCCATCCACCACCCTTAGTGATGTGGCAGAGAGCTGTGTGCATATTCCTGGAGTAGCTTGGACACAACTTATGGGAGCCAGGATGGGCAGAAAGGAACTTCTCCTCCAAATAATGGGGATCTGTACTCTGGTCACTAATTATTGTTTCTCATCACAGAGATGCAGACCAAGAGAAGGACAGATAGGCAGCCATTGTTGCTGTACTTCCCCCTCATTGTTGTAAGACCCTCCCCCTCCAGCTGAAGTGACTTCCAGTGGATTTAAAAGGCTAGTCCTCTCCCCACACCCACTTCAGTTTTTGCTTTTCCAATTTTGAGAACCAGACATTAAAAAACAAGCCACTAAAAAACAACTGCCTATAAGGGGAAAATTAGAAAGTGACTACAAATACCTAAGGAAAGGCTCATTAAATATCTAAGACATTAAGCTTACATGTTATGTTGTTCTGTGAAACAGACACCTGATAACAAAAAAACAAAACAAAACAAAACAAAATAGTAATAAGAAAACACCAATCCCCGGAAGGTGGAGAATCTGATTTCCAAAGTTATCACATTACTACACTCAAATGTTAGACTCAGTACTAGATTCATATTCCACAA
Organism: Capra hircus; assembly: GCF_001704415.2. Classification (NCBI taxonomy): domain Eukaryota; kingdom Metazoa; phylum Chordata; class Mammalia; order Artiodactyla; family Bovidae; genus Capra; species Capra hircus. The sequence continues at coordinate 76,804,043 of NC_030815.1, forward strand.
AAAAATCACAAGGCATAAAAGAAACAGGAATGTATAAACCATTGAAAGGAAAAAAAAATTAATATAAACTATTCCTGGAAAAGACTTATTTATGGCAGTTATATTCGACAAAGACTTTTAAGCAATGTGTGAACAAAATGGAAATATAAATAGAGATTAAAAAACTTAAAAGATACCAAAAAGAAATTCTGGAGCTAAAAAGTACAATAGCTGAAACACCACATTCATTAGAGAGACTGAAAGGCAGAGATGTGCATGCAGAAGGAGGACTCAATAAACTTAAAGACAGGAAAACAGAAATTATCTAGGCTGAGAAACAGAAAGAAAAAGATTAAAGAAATGCAAACAGAGCCTAAGGGACCTGGGGGACACCGTCAAGCAGGACAACAGACACATTGTAGGAGTCTTAGGAGGAGAAAAGTAAGAGGAAGTGCCAGACTATATGAGGAAATAGTAACTAAAAACTTCCCAAATCTGACGAAAGATATGACTATAAACATTCAAGAAGCTTAAAGAACTCCAAGTAAGATGGACTCAAGAAAGACTTACAGCAAGCCACATTATAAATTTTCAAAAGACAATGACAAAGAGAAAATCATAAAAGCAGCAAGAAGAAGCAAGTCATCATATACAAGGATCCTCAATAAAATCATGAGCAGAAACTTGAAGGCCAGAAGATGATGGGCTGAAATATTAAAAATACTAAAGATTAAAGAAAACTTTCAACCAAGAATCTAAAATCAAGACATTCCCAGAAAAACAAAATCCAAAGGAGTTAGTGACCACCAGACCTGCCAGAAGTGCTCAAGACAGTGCTGGGAAGGTATAAAGAACATTAGACAGTAACTCAACGCCACATGGGGAAACAAACATTATAATAAATGGGTAATTATAAAAGCCAGTATTATTGTTAACAATGACATGCGACTATACTTTTTGTTTTCTACATGATTTAAGAGACTAATATGTTTAAAAAAACAAAAACAAACAAAACTATGAAGAAAACTAGAACCTATCAGGAAAGATTTTCTACAACTAAAGACCTAAAAGAAAAAAAACAATGAGATGAGTGGAAGGGGTGGACTTGTGATATAGTCAAATCCCAAACTCCCCAGGTGTGTGACCCACAAATTGGAGAGTAATTATATTTCAGAGGTTCTCCCAGAGGAATGAGAGTTCTGAGCCCCAAGTCAGGCCCCTTAACCCACAGGTGCAGATGAGCCCCCAGAGCATGTGGCTTTGAAGGTTAGTGAGGCTTACTTAATTGCAGGAGCCCCACAGGACTGGGGGAAATAGAGATCTCACTCTTAAAGGCTGAACACAAAACCTCACACACACACCAAGGCCAAGGGAAAAAGCAGTAATTTGATAGAAACCTTAACTATATCTATCTGCTCATCTCAGAGTTTCCTGCAAAGGTTGAGGGGTAGTTGCGGTTTACCCTGGGGACACACACTGGTGACAGACATACTGGGGAAAATTCAGTGATGTGAATACTGCTGATGTGGTAGCTGACATCTGGGCTCACTAGCTCCAAGACCTTACCTGCAGGCTACAGTGTTGAGATGCTTCATGCCCAACAACTGAGTGGGGACACAGTCTCCTGTGGCCAGGCCCTCAGGAAAAAAAAAAAGTGGGGAGTGGGGGAAAAGCCTTTTGAACTCAAGTGGAAAAAAACTGAGATTTCTGGTTCGATCTCTGTGTAAAAGTTAACTTGTAAATGAATTATTTTAGTTGATTTGAAAGTTAAGTGAAAGTGAAGTCGCTCAGTCATGTCCGACTCTTAGCGACCCCATGGACTGCAGCCTACCAGGCTCCTCCGTCCATGGGATTTTCCAGGCAAGAGTACTGGAGTGGGGTGCCATTGTCTTTTCTGATAGACTGGATGCTGCTGCTGCTGCTGCTAAGTAGCTTCAGTCATGTCGGACTCTGTGCAACCCCATAGATGGCAGCCCACTAGGCTCCTCCGTCCCTGGGATTCTCCAGGCAAGAACACTGGAGTGGGGTGCCGTTTCCTTCTCTAAGGCATAAAAGTAAAAAGTTAAAGTGAAGTCGCTCAGTCGTGTCTGACTCCTAGCAACCCAATGGACTGCAGCCTACCAGGCTGCTCCATCCATAGGATTTTCCAGGCAAGAGTACTGGAGTAGGTTGCCATTGCCTTCTCCGGTGATTTGAAAGTAAGAGCTTACAAATTAAATCTAAATATATAAAAAACTGGCCAAGATAAATTTTAGGATTCATAATCTGGGAAATATTCAGTACTATTATTGAAGGTGGCTTAAGCTTGTTGGTTTGATTAATATAGATATGTCTAGGCTTATCAATGTTAAGTATAATATTCCTGTTGTACCTAGGTTTGTGTGTGTGATAGCTGTTTAGTCATGTCAGACTCTTTGTGACTCCATGGACTGTAGCCCACCAAGCTCCTCTGTGCATGGAATTCTCCAGGCAAGAATAATGGAGTGGCTTGCCCATTCCCTTCTCCAGGGGATCGTCCCAACCCAGGGGTCAAACCTGGGTCTCCTACATTGCAGGCAGGCTCTTTACCATCTGAGCCACCAGGGAAGCCCTGTACCTAGGTTTACTAGAGGTCAAATAAGACCTTATTCTATCTGTTACAAATGTGTTGACAAGAAAACTAACTCAATATGGAAAAAGTTTTAAGGAAACAAAATACAAATGAGATAAAGAGCTTTAGGTGAACTTTCAGAAATGATTATATTTTAGGGTCTCTCCAGATATTCAACAACTTGAAAGTTAAAACTGTGCTAAAATAAATTAGGTGGTAAATTTAGTTGAGTAAATGAACTTTAAAAGTACGCTGGTATAAAACTTAAATTTGGCTTTTCTGTTAAAAAAGAGACAAGTTTTCTGAAGATGTTAAATTACCTTTGATAACTGATTTTCAAGTTTCTTTACCTCTTAAATGATCTGTTCTACATTTGCCCCTGAAGTATTTGTTACTTTGGCTAAGTAACTACTGTTTCACAGTGACTTATGGTCCTTTCTGAATGCCCTAAATCTCTTTGATATTTATTGACAAAACTTCCTAAATCAAATTCTAATGAAGCACTTTTGACCAGTAGCTAACTTTGGGATGCTTTAGGAGGCTTCTCAAACATCCTAGAGAGAGATATTGAACTAATAAGGTTCATTTGGTATGTTGAATTGCATGGGAGGTATTGTTGAATAAGTAATCTCCTTAGGTTATACAGTATGGTAAATGTTACTAATACAGATATCCCAGAAATAAAATGGAGTGCCTAAAATTCTGATAAATGTTATCAGTTACCTTAAAGTGTTGTCACAGCCATAACCGAGTTCCTTTGTTAACTGCACTGTAATCAGATTTTAAAAGCGCCTTTTTAAGTCTTTTACTGTTACAGACAGTTATGGTTTTATTCTGATGCTTTTGCAAAAATGCTTCCTCTTCAACAAGATTTACAGAAAGGACTTTTGGATAAATACAAGTTTCTTATTTTCAGACCATAATGCTGAACTAGGTAAGGAATGAAAGGATTCTAATGAGAAGCCTGATGGCTTTACCAAGATTAACAAAAGGACTGAAAGAACTGGTGAATATGCTAATAACTTACATGGTTTCTATCTGAAAAACTACTGGTTTGAGCCTGTGTTTTCCAGGTGTAAGAAAACCTTTCCCCTCAAACTAATGAGTAATTATTTACAGTAATTTGATAAATTATACTTTTGTAAGCAAAGCTGAAACATTTACTTTTTCTATCTGATCCCTCCAAAGAGTGGAAACTCTCATGTTTCCAGTAGCTTTATCAGATAATTTAGGAAGGCTATCTCAAGAAATTTTGGAGACCTTAACAAGGGAGGAATTCACGTAGATGTTAGGTGAAACCTGTGATAAGCTTTTTGCATGATTCTCCTAGCCCTGAGAAGTTCAGTCCAAAACTCTTCATAAAAGTTTCAGCAAAGCTAAAAAGTCTAAGATCAATTATGGTTATATAGGTTGTCAGGCCAAGTTTATTGTAACCAGACTTATTCTGTGAAGAAACTAGTCTTAATTTGGTTATATCTGGTAAAAATGAGGGTAATTTTGGGAAGAAAAATGTTTCAATGAATATTAAATGCTGGTTTGTTAACAGAAAGTGAAAGTCGCTCAGTCGAGTCCAACTCTTTGCGACTCATGGACTAAACAGCCCATGGAATTCTCCAGGCCAAAACACTGGAGTGGGTAGCCTTTCCCTTCTTCAGGGGGTCTTCCCAACCCAGGGATTGATCCCAGGTCTCCCCACTACAGACAGATTCTTTACCAGCTAAGCCACAAGGGAAGCCCAAGAATACTGGAGTGTGTAGCCTATCCCTTCTTCAGGGCATCTTCCTGCCCCAGGAATTGAACCTGGGTCTCCTGCATTGCAGGCAGATGATTCTTTACCAAAAGAGCTATCAGGGAAGACCTTGTTAATGGAGGTCTATATCTACAAGACTCATTTCCTGAATAGTTCTTTGCTGTTATGTTAATGTAAAATTTAATTGAATTTTAAGGACACTAAGTTTCTTGGGGCTTCCCTCACAGCTCCCAATATGGTCAAATTTATAACCATGATGGGCCCTTGTCAACTACAAATTGGCACTTGCCAAGGGCATTTGCCATCTGCCTCTGCAGAGTTTGAACCCTGTGCTGCTGTAGCTGTTGACCTCTGACATGCCCTGAGCGGAATTCAGGGTGGAGAGTGAGGCACTCTGTGCTCCAGGGAAACTGGTGGAGCAGGGTTTTAGACAGATATTTTCAGGAACTGATTTCATTATCCCAATCCTTGCATCTCCTCCTATCTAGAAAAGCACTAAATTCCTTCAAGATGACATCAGCTCCTTGTGACTAGCAGAAAACCTTTTGTAAAATAAGTACCTGATTGCACTGAACTCCCTTTTCACCACAATCTTATATGTTGACCTTCCTCCACTTCCTCTCTGAAGCAGTTTCTCAGAGCTATCTGAGGTGCTGTCTCCCAGACTACAGTCATTTTCCCTGGAAGAAAACTTAACTCACAATGCCCACACTGTGCATCTTTTTTCATCAACAGAGGGAAACTATGAAGATTAGCACAAAGTAGAGAAAAGAAAAATAGAGAGGAAAAAAAATTAATGAAACCAAGAGTTGGTTCTTCAAAAAAATTTTTTAAATTGACAAATCTTCAGCTAGATGGGCTTAGAAAGAAAAGAGAGAAGACTCAAATTACTAAAATCAGAAATAAAAATGGGGACATTACTACTCATTACATAGAAATGATTATAAGAGAGTATTATGAACACATATATGTGAAATAAACTGGATAACCTAGATGAAGTGGAAAAATTCCTAGACACACAAAACCTTTCAAGACTAAATCACAAACAACAGAAATTGGAACAGACCTATAACTATTACAGTAAAGAGCCTGAATCAGTAATCAAAAATCTCCCAGCAAAGAAAAGCCCTGAACAAGATGGTGTCACTGGTGATTCTACCATTTAAATAACTAAATCAGGAGTGGGATGGGGGGAGGGAGGGGGATCAAGAGAAAGGGGATATATATCCATATATATATATATACATATAAAAAATAATGACTGATTCACACTGTTGTACAGCAGAAACCAACGCAACATTGTAAGGCAATTTTCTACCAATTAAAAGAGAAAAATAAAAATAAGAACTAAATCAATCCTTCTCAAAATTTTCCCAAAAATCTGAAGAGAAGATAACACTTCCTAATCATTTCATGAGGCCAGCATAACCTTGATATTGAAGTCAGATAAAGACACTACATGAAAAGAAAACTACAGACTAATATCCCTTATGAAACATCAAGCAAAAATCCTCAACAAGATACCAGGAAACAGGATTCAGCAGTATCCCATATACTGCTTGAATACAAGAATACAAGTCAACCCACAGAATGGGGGAAAATGTCTTCAAATCATGTATCTGATAAGTGATTAATATCCAGAATATACAGAGAACTTCTAAAACTCAGTGACAACAACCAAACAACTAAATTTTAAAAATGGACAAATGACTACAACAGACAGTTTCCCAAAGAAGATAAATGAATGGCCAATAAGCACAAGAAAAGATCCTCAACATCACTTCATTAGGGAAGTGCAAATCAAAATCACAATGAGATACTACCTCAGACCCATTAGGATGGGTACTGCCAGAAAAAAATAAGACAAGTGTTCGCAATGAAGTGGAGAAACTGGAACCCTTACACACTGTTGGTAGTATCGCTGCTGTACAAAAGCAGTAAGTACCTCAAAAAATTAAAAAGAATTACCATATGATGCAGAAATTCTACTTCAGGGCATATTCCCAAAGGCACTGAAGGCAGAGTATCAAAGAGTATTTGTACAGCCATGTTCACAGCAGCATTATTGCCAACAGCTAAAACATGGAAGCAACCCAAGTGACTGGCACCAAGTGAATAAACAAAATGTGGTATATACATAAACTGGACTATTAACCTTAAAAACAAGGGAAATTCTGCAATATGCTATAACACAGATGAAAACGTGAGGATATTACAGTAAGTGAAATAAGTCAGTCACAATAAGACAAATATTTATGTATGATTCCACTTCTATTGGCTACATAGACTAGTTAAAGTCAGAAAGTAGAATGGTAGCTGCCAGTGTTGGCGAGGGAAAATGAGGAGTTGTTATTTAATAGGTACAGATTTTAAGTTTTTTAAGATGAACAGAGCTATGGGGACGAATGGTGGTGATGGGCACACAACAACATGAACATAATACCACTAAACTGGATACTTTAAAATGGCTAAAATGGTAAATTTTATGTGTATTTCACTACAATGAAAAAAATGGATCATAGACTTTCAAGGAAGAATCAAAACCATAAAATAAATCATTGTGGCCTTGGCTTAGGTAAAGAGTTATTAAATGAACACCAAAAGCATGACTTAGAAAAAAATCAATAAACTAGACTGCAATATTCTCTGTTTTTCAAAAGAACGTTAAGAACATAAGGCAAGTCATGGTCTAGAAGAGAACATTTGCAAATCATATATTTAATAAAGATTCTGTAACAAGAATATCTAAAGGAACTTTCAGTTCAGTCACTCAGTCGTGTCCGACTCTTTGCGACCCCATGAATCGCAGTGCGTCAGGCCTCCCTGTCCATCACCAACTCCCGCAGTTCACTCAGACTCACGTCCATCAAGTCAGTGATGCCATTCAACCATCTCACCCTCTGTCGTCCCCTTCTGCTCCTGCCCCCAATCCCTCCCAGCATCAGAGTCTTTTCCAATGAGCCAACTCTTCGCAGGAGGTGGCCAAAGTACTGGAGTTTCAGCTTTAGCATCAGTCCTTCCAAAGAAATCCCAGGGCTGATCTCCTTCAGAATGGACTGGTTGGATCTCCCTGCAGTCAAAGGGACTTGCAAGAGTCTTCTCCAACACCACAGTTCAAACGCATCAATTCTTCGGCGCTCAGCCTTCTTTACAGTCCAACTCTCACATCCATACATGACCACAGGAAAAACCATAGCCTTAACTAGATGGACCTTAGTCGGCAAAGTAATGTCTCTGCTTTTGAATGTGCTATCTAGGTTGGTCATAACTTTTCTTCCAAGGAGTAAGCATCTTTTAATTTCATGGCTGCAGTCACCATCTGCAGTGATTTTGGAGCCCCAAAAAATAAAGTCTGGCACTGTTTCCCCATCTATTTCCCATGAAGTGATGGGACCGGATGCCATGATCTTCGTTTTCTGAATGTTGGGCTTTAAGCCAACTTTTTCACTCTCCACTTTCACTTTTATCAAAAGGCTTTTTAGTTCCTCTTCACTTTCTGCCATAAGGGTGGTGTCATCTGCATATCTGAGGTTATTGAGATTTCTCCTGGCAATCTTGATTCCAGCTTGTGCTTCTTCCAGCCCAGAGTTTCTCATGATGTACTCTGCATAGAAGTTAAACAAGCAGGGTGACAATATACAGCCTTGACGTATTCCTTTTCCTATTTGAAACCAGTCTGTTGTTCCATATCCAGTTCTAACTGTTGCTTCCCGACCTGCACAGATTTCTCAAGAGGCAGGTCAGGTGCTCTGGTATTCCCATCTCTTGAAGAATTTTCCACAGTTTATTGTGATCCAGACAGTCAAAGGCTTTGGCATAGTCAACAAAGCAGAAATAGATGTTTTTCTGGAACTCTCTTGCTTTTTCTATGATCCAGTGGATGTTGGCAATTTGATCTCTGGTTCCTCTGCCTTTTCTAAAACCAGCTTAAACACCTGGAAGTTCACGGTTCATGTATTGTTGAAGCCTGGCTTGGAGAATTTTGAGCATTACTTTACTAGCATGTGAGATGAGTGCAATTGTGCGGTAGTTTGAGCATTTTTGGCATTGCCTTTCTTTGGGACTGGAATGAAAACTGACCTTTTCCAGACCTGTGGCCACTGCTGAGTTTTCCAAATTTGCTGGCATACTGAGTGCAGCACTTTCACAGCATCATCTTTCAGGATTTGAAATAGCTCAATAGGAATTCCATCACCTCCACTAGCTTTGCTCGTAGTGATGCTTTCTAAGGCCTTTCTAAAGAGACTTTAGAAAACAATAAGACAACACACTTTAAAATGGGCAGAAGATATGAATAAATATTTCCTCAAATAAGATGCAAGAATAGCCGATGAGTAAATAAAAAGATGTTCAAAATCACTAGTCATTAGGGAAATGCAAGTTAAAATTATATAGCCACTCATATAGCCACTGGCTATAATCAAAACAAGAGACAATATCAAGTGTTGACAGGGATGTGAAGAAACTGGGACCCTCTTATGTTGCTGGTGGGAATGATAAACAGTACAGTCACTTTGGAAAACAGCTTGACAAGACACTTAAATAAAAGTCAAACATAAATTTCCATACAACCCAGCAATTTCACTCCTAAGTATCCACCTAAGAGAAATGAAAACACCTCCACACAAAGACATGCATCAAATGTTCATAGCAAATGTCCATCAACTAGGGAATAAACAACATGTATGCAATGGACTGCTACTCAACAATAAAGTAAGATGAATTATTGACACATACTACAACACAGAAAAACGTCAAAAACATTATGCTAGGGACTTCCCTGGCAGTTCAGTGTTTTAAGACTTTAGGTTTCCAATACAGAGGATGTGAGATGAATCCCTATTTGGGGAATTAAAATCCCACATGCCATGTGGCACAGCCTAGCAAACAAACAAAATGAACATTTTGTTAAGTGAAAGAAGTCAGATGTAAAAGAATACATATTATGAGTCCATTCACATTGTGTGTGTGTGTGTGTGTGTGTGTGTGTGTGGTGCGCACACGCATGCATGCACTCAGTTGTGTCTGACTCTTTTTGCAACCCCATGGACTGTAGCAGGCTCCTCTGTCCATGGGATTTCCCAGGCAAGAATACTAGAGTGGGCTGCCATTTCCTTCTCCAGGGGATCTTCCCAACCCAACCATCGAACCCACATTTCTTGTGTCTCCTGCATTGGCTGGTAGATTATTTAACTAGCGCCACCTGGGAAGCCATTCACATTAGATTACCAGAAAATGCAAATCTATAGGAACACAAAGCAAATCAGAATTTGCCAGGGGCTGAAGATGGAGTTGAGACTGACTACAAATGAATATAAGGGAACTTTGGGGGATGACAGAAATGTCTTAAACTATGATTATGGTTGCATAGTTCTTTAAATTTATTATAAATTATTGGATTATATCCTTACAATAGGTGAATGTTACACTATGTAAACTATAACTGAATAAAGCTTTTTTTAAAAAAGGACACCCATGATTCTACTATTTTACTTAAAAAACTAGACTACTTACTATACTATGTGCCCTCCACAAGAGTAACAAATTTAGTGTTTATCATTTTCATCTTTTACTTTTATAGATGCATCAGAAAACAATATATTTTCATTTTGCTTGTTTTACTTTTTATTATGAAAAATTTCACCTGTATACTCTACAACTACTTTAACAGTCATTATAATTTCTTAACAATTTATCCCATCCCCTTTTTCACTTAGCTATTTTATGGTATTAACATGACATTTCATCTCAAACTTCACATGGAGGAAGCTATAAAAAAACAATTTTATAATTTAACTATAACATCATCACACCTAACAAAACATTATAATACCTACTCATATTTAAATTTCTTCAATTGTACAAAACTGTCTTTTACTGATCATTTCTCACATCTCCTTTAATCCAGAACATCCCCTCTCCACACTCCACCTTTCCTTCTCCATAACACTTTGCTGAAGAGACCAGGCCAACTGTCCTACAAAGTGTCCATCTTCTAGATTTGCCTCATTGATTCCATTAGGTATAATTTAACTTGTGCTTCTAATCCCTATTTATCCTGTAAAATGGAAGTCAGACCTTAGTGAAAGCTGCTCAGTCGTGTCCGACTCTTTGCGACCCCATAAACTATACAGTCCATGGATTGTCCTCCATGAAAGTCCTTCTCCAGCGGATCTTCCCAACACAGGAATCGAATCAGGGTCTCCAGCATTGCAGGCAGATTCTTTACCAACTGAGCTATCAGGGAAGCCCCAAAAACCTTAAGACCTGATCTATATGTAGCTTAAACATTTTTGGAAAGAGAATTCAGTTTTGCTTGATTTTCTGTTTTTAAAAATTAGTATCACTTTGATATGGTTCTAAGATTTTTCCACCTAACATTCCCTTTTGGATTCATCTATTTTGTTGCCAGGATTTATACACTAATTTTCACTACTGCATAAACCATTGTGTGATTATAATTAAAATTTATCCATTCTACTGAATATTTACATTTAGATTTTTCTGTTTTGCTGGGCTGTTACACATTTATAAACATTCAAGCACACAGTTTACAGGATACATGGGGAAGTTTCTCTAGGCACATACATCTGTATGAGAACTGACAGGTCGTATCAGGGATCAGCAAACTACAGCCCCAAAGGGGCCTATTGCAGTTTTCTGTAAATAAAATGTTACTGGAACACATCCATGCTCATTTATGTATTGCCTATGGCTGTTTTTATATTATAGTGGCACAGTTCAGTACTTGTGAAAGAGATTTTGATGTGTCCCTAAAATATCTGCTGCCTATTCCTTTATAGAAGTTTACTGACTCCTGGGTTATAATCTATTTCCAAGAACACCAAACTTATGCAAAATATTTGTACTAATTTACATTTCCACCAATGTAAACCAATCCATAACTCCTTTGACTTATAACCTCTGAATCTTGGTATTTCCAAACTTCATAATTTTTGCCTATGTATTGAGTGGGGAAAAAAAGTTCTCAGTGTGGTCATCATTTGCATTTCTCCCAACAGTAGCAAAGTTGGATATTTTTTCATGTTTTTTGCTATTAATATTTCCCTGTTTTGTAAAATGTTTGATGTCTCTTATCTATTTTTAAAACTTTTTATCCTATGAGCCAGTAAAAAAATAAGACAATCTCTTTCTTTAACCATGTGATAGTTCTTTATGTATGTGGACACTAATTGTCTATCAGTTCTATGTATTGAAAATAGCTTCTCTCAATTTGTACCTTGTCTTTTAAAATTCTGTTTATTATTTCTGTGGAAAACAGGTTACTTGTTTTGAGCAGCATCCAATTTATCAACCTTTCATTTTATAGTGTTTTTGATAAGTTTTTCCCTATCCCTCAGTGAGAAATATATTCTCCTGTATTTTATAGTTCTAAGGGTGGTATAATTTCTTTCATATATAACTATTTAATCTATGTGGAATAGATTTTAATGTATGATGGAAGGTAGAAATCCAATTTGATTTTCTTAATATGACTAACAACTGCCCCTCACTCTTTCATATATAAGACATTATGATGTGATGACCACACTGCAGTATTAGCACAGGAATAAATGGACCAGGAATAAATGGACCACAGGAATAAATGGATGAGAACACAGGTATACCCTGATTTATTATGCTCTGCTTTACTGTGCTTCAGAGTTACTGAGTTTTTTACAAACTGAAGGTTTACAGCACTCCTATGTTGTCATATGATTAGCATTTTCTATCAATAAAGTATTTTAACTACTATATGAACATTTTAAAGGACATAATGCTATTGTACACTTAATAGACTACAGTATATTGTAAATATAACATATGCACTGGGAAACTAAAAATTTGTGTGACTCATTCTACTGCTGTATTTGCTTTATTGCAGTGGTCCAGAACTGAACCTAGGGTATCTGAAATATCTCCTAGGATATTCCTGTAGTTTTCAGTGTACACCAGTTTTCAGTGTTCACCTCCTTGGTTAAATTTATTTCTAGGTATTTTATTTTTCTGATACAATTGCAAATGGGGTTGTTTTCCTAATTGTTCTTTCTGATAGTTCACTGTTAGTACACAGAAATGACAGAGATTTCTGTATACTGGTTTTGTACTCTGCAAAGTTCACTTATTAGTTATAATGATAGTTTTTTGGTAAGTCTTTATAGTTTTCTATGTTAGAACTGACCTTTGAACAATCAAGAGTCTGAACCACATGGGTCCACTTATATACAGATTTTTTCAATAGTAGATACTATAGTACTGCACTAGCTATGGTTGGCTGAATCCGTGAATGCAAAACTTCAAACACAGAGGAACCTCTTAATACAGAGGAACTGGCTATACAGATAGCCAACTATAAATTACACATGGATTTTTGACTACATGGAGGGTTGGCACCCCTGACCCCTGCACTAGTCAAGGGTCAAATGCAAATAGAGTAATCTGTAAACAGTGATAGTTTTACTAATTCCTTTCCGATTTGGATGCCTTTTATTTCTTCTTGACTAATTAAATGCCCTGATCAGGATTTCCAATACTATGTCGGACCAAACTGTTTGTAACAGATTACCTCTTCATAAGCAGTGTACTATTCCTTATTCTTGGCGGCTTCTCAAGTGGCACCAGTGGTAAAGAACCTGCCTGCCAAGAGACACGGGTTCAATTCCTAGGTCACAAAGATCCTCTGGAGGAGGGCATGGCAACCCACTCCAGTATTCTTGCTTAGAAAATCCCATGGACAGAAGAGCCTGGAGGGTTACAGTCCATATGGTCGCAGAGTCAGACATGACTGAAATGACTTAGCACACACGTTCATATTCTACATCCTCAGCAACACTTCAAATCTTCAGATTCTGATTTCTGCCAACACAGAAGGTAAATACTATTCTCACTGTGGTTTTAATTTGTATGTCCCTGATTAGGAAAGAGGCTGGACATCTTTTTGTATGTTTTAAGCACTTGTAAATATGCTCTTTCATGAGTACTTGTTTTTCCATCCATTCTTCAATTGAGTTTTTTGGAAAAAATATTTTCCTACTCTGAAGACCATTATTTCATTCTTCTAATATACTTCAATGGGAAAAAGTCCTTGATTCAGTGTACACACTTACAGTTAGTAGGTTTTGTGTTTTTCTTACCCTAAAATAATGAACATATTATTTCTGCATTTGCACCTGAATTATCTGGAACATTGCCTTTGACTTTTAGGCCTCTGATCCACTGTGGATGAATTTTTGTGTATGATGTGAAGTAATGTTGAGTTTTAAGCCAAAAGAGCTATGGTTTTTCAAGTAGTCATGTATGGATGTGAGAACTGGACTATAAAGAAAGCTGAACGCTGAAGAATTAATGCTTTTGAATTGTGGTGTTGGAGAAGACTTGAGAGTCCCTTGGACTGCAAGGAGATCCAACCATTCCATCCTAAAGGAAATCAGTCCTGAATATTCATTGGAAGGACTGATGCTGAAGCTGAAACTCCAGTACACTGGCCACCTGATGCAAAGAACTGACTGATTTGAAAAGAGCCTGATGCTGGGAAAGACTGAAGGCAGGAGGAGAAGGGGACGACAGAGGATGAGATGGTGGAATGGCATCACCAACTCAATGGACATGAGTTTGAGTATACTCTGGGCATTGATGATGGACAGGGAAGCCTGGTGTGCTGCAGTCCATGGGGTTGCAAAAAGTCCAACAGGACTGAGCGACCGAACTGAACTGATGTGAAGTCATAATCCCATCTTCCCCCACCCCCCACCCCATATATTTGGTTGGTCTCCAAACCCCCACTTATTCTAAAAAGTAAATCCTTTTTCCAGTAATATTCACATCACTTTGCTACAATCAAGAGACATACATGGCTATTCTGTTTATGGGCCATTTTGTTCTAAAGGTCTATTTGTCTATCACTATGCCAAATCCAGGCTTCCCTGGTGGCTCAGATGGTAAAGAGTCTGCCTGCAGTGCGAGAGACCTGGGTTTGATCCCTGGGTTGGGAAGATCCCCTGGAGAAGGAAATGGCAACCCACTCCAGTACTCTTGCCTGGAAAATTCCATGGACTAGGAGGCTCCTCAGAGTCTGGTAGGCTACAGTCCATGGGGTCGCAAGGAGTCGGACATGACAGAGTGACTTTACTTACTTACTTTACTATGTCAAATCCTTACTGTATTAGTTTTTTAAAAAATCTTGGATATCTGATTTTTCAAATCTGCCTATCTTTTTCTTCCTCAAGAGCATTTTGGCTATTTTTGGTTGTTTGCACTTACACATTAATTTTAGAAGTGATTTCATTTTTAGTTTAACAACTAAGCTGTGATTTTGATTGAGATTACATTGATTTTACACATTAATTTGAGGAAAAGTGACCCCTTTATAGTAAGCCAATCCATGAACACAGTGTCTCCTATAGTTTTCCCAATATAGGTTTTATACATCATTTATTAGATTTATAAGAATTATTACAACTTATTATTTTAAAAAGCATTTTGCTTTTAATTACACTTCGTGATGTTGCTGGCATAGAGGAATACGAATAAAAATTGAAAATGTTTCTTCATTTAAAGTGTAGTTCAAGAGTGCATTGTACTAACGGCAGTGATCAAGAGGCAGTAATACAAGAGGCAGTGAGCAAGACCATCCTTAAGAAAAAGAAATGCAAAAGGTAAATGTTGTCTGAGGAGGCCTTTCAAATAGCTGAGTAAAGAAGTTAAAGGCAAGAAGAAAAGGAAAGATATTTCCATTTGAATGTACAGTTCCAAAGAAGAGCAAGGAGAGATAAGAAAGCCTTTCTCAGTGATCAATGTAAAGAAATAGAGGACAATAGAATGGGAAAGACTAGAGATCTCTTCAAGAAAATTACAGATACCAAGGGAACATTTCATGCAATGATGGGCACAATAAAGGACAGAAATGGCATGGACCTAACAGAAACAGAAGATATTATGAAGAGGTAGCAAGAATACACAGAATTATACAAAAAAGATCTTCATGACCCAGATAACCACGATGGTGTAATCACTCACCTAGAGCCAGACATTCTGGAATGCAAAATCAAGTGGGCTTTAGGAAGAAGCATCACAGTAACAAAGCTAGTGGAGGTGATGGAATTCCACCTGAGCTTTTTCAGATCCTAAAAGATGATGCTGTGAAAGTGGTGCATTCAATATGCCAGCAAATTTGGAAAACTCAGCAGTGGCTACAGGATTGGAAAAGTTCAGTGTTCATTCCAATTCCAAAGAAAGGCAATGACAAAGGACATTCAAACTACTGCACAATTGCACTCATCTCACACACCAGCAAAGTAATGCTCAAAATTCTCCAAGCCAGGCTTCAACGGTATGTGAACCAAGAATTTCCAGATGTTCAAGCTGGATTTAGAAAAGGCAGAGGAACTAGAGATCAAACTGCCAACATCTGATGGATCATTGAAAAAGCAAGAGAGTTCCAGAAAAACACCTACTTCTGCTTTATTGATTGCACCAAAGCCTTTGACTGTGTGGATCATAACAAACTGGAAAATTCTGAAAGAGATAGGAACATGAGACAACCTGACTGTCCTCCTGAGAAATCTGTATGCAGGTCAGGAAGCAACAGTTAGAACTGGACATGGAACAACAGACTGGTTTCAAATAGGAAAGGAGTATGTCAAGGCTGTATATTGTCACCCTGCTTATTTAACTTATATGCAGAGTACATCATGAGAAACGCTGAGCTGGAAGAAGCACAAGCTGGAATCAAGATTGCCAGGAGGAATATCAAGAACCTCAGATATGCATATGACACAACCCTTATGGCAGAAAGTGAAGAACTAAAGAGCCCCTTGATGAAAGTCAAAGAGGAGAGTGAAAAAGTTGGGTTAAAACTCAACATTCATAAAACGAAGATCATGGCATCTGGTCCCATCACTTCATGGCAAACAGATGGGGAAACAATGGAAACAGTGACAGACTTTATTTTTTGGGGCTCCAAAATCACCGCAGATGGCGACTGCAGCCAGGAAATTAAAAGATGCCTGCTCCTTGGAAGAAAGGCTATGACCAACCTAGACAGCATATTAAAAAGCAGAGACATTATTTTGCCAACAAAAGTCTATCTAGTCAAAACTATGGTTTTTCCAGTAGTCATATGAGAGCTGGACCATAAAGAAAACTGAGCACTGAAGAACTGATGCTTTTGAACTGTGGTGCTGGAAGACTCTTGAGAGTCTCTTGGACTGCAAAGAGATCCAACCAACCCATTCTAAAGGAAATCAGTCCTGATATTCACTGGAAGGCCTGATGCTGACACTGAAACTCCAACACTTTTGCCACCTGACAAGAAGAACAAGAAAAACTGACTCACTGGAAAAGCCCCTAATGCTGGGAAAGATTGAAGGAGGGAGGAGAAGTGGACGACAGAGGATCTAATGGTTGGATGGCATCACAGACTTGAATGACAGACTTGAGCTTGCGTAAGCTTCAGGAGTTGGTGATGAACAGGGAAGCCTGGCGTTCTATGGTCCATGTGGTCGAGAAGAGTCAGACACAACTGAGTGACTGAATTGAACTGAACAGAGTCCAAGTACTAAAGTTAGCATCATTAGAAAACCTTTTCTTAGCCTTCCTGCTGGGAATACAACAATAACTTTCCTTATTTCACAAACTTCTACCTATACTTCCACAAGTATAAAATGGCACAGCCACTTTGGAAAACTCTTCAGTAGTTTACCAAAATTAGATCATGGTAATGACTGTACGACTCTGTAAATAGTCACATTAAATTACCTGAACAGTACACTTGAAAAAAAAAGGTACATTTAAAATGGATGTTTATAGTAGCTGTAAATTATACCTTGATAAAGCTGTTCTTTAAAATATCATAGCAGCCTCATTCATAACTGTCAAAAAATGGAAACAAACCAAATGTTTACCAACAGGGGAATGAATAAGCTCATTGTGACATGTTTATACCACAGAACATAATTTAACAATGGAAAGGAAAAGAACTAGTGATACACAACAACATGGATGAATCCTCAAACATTTTGTCGAGACCATAGAATAACATACTGTATGCTTTATTTTAAATAAAGAGTTAAGACTAACCTATGACAGTAGAAACCACAAAAGTGGCTGCCTGTAGGAAGCAGGACAGGGCACGAGGAATGACAGGGATGGTACAGAAGGGAATTTTTTGATGTAATGAAAATGTTCTTTATGTTGATAGAAATGTAGGTCATATAACTTTACATATGTGTCAAAACTGCATACTTAAGACTGGTGCATTCTACTGTGTGAAAATTATACTTCAATTAAAAACAAATGTAGTTTCCCACTGAGTACCTGTTTTCTATCTGAAGAATGTATCATTTATAAACTGACAAATACAAATGCACTTGTTGACAATTTGTTTCATATTTCTAAGGGCTCTAAGCCACATTTTAGAAGAACAACCTCCTAGTTGTAAAGTTTTAAGATACCTTAATATACAGTAACATGCAAACGTCAAAATGCTCCATCTGTATGTTATTTCTCTTTTCCACACTTGAGTGCTCCGAATTTATTCCAAGAAGAAATCTAAATAATGATGTTCTTTAAGCATATTAAAAATTTCATTATATATGGGATAAGCCTGTCTTCTCTCCCCTAGAACAGACCCTGACAGACTCGTTTTGAATCTGACTTGAAATAATTATTTGTTAAACCTTTACTATGCAATTAGCACTATGCCACATATTAGCTACTCTTTTGGAACTAAACTATCCCACAAAATAATAATAAATGTAATAATTAAGCACTGTTCTGAACATGTCAGAGATGAAAAATAACTGTAAAGCATGAGGCCACTTCTTCCTCTTTTATTAGTGGCAAACATAATTAACTGATAGTGGCACTTTTTCTTGCTGAGCAAGGATGCAGTCTCAGAATTCTTAATATTGAGCTCCATGAAGACCCTAACAATGTGCTTGAACTGGCAGAGCAATTAAAACATGTTTCTCTGTTACAGTGTGATAAAAATACACAGGAGAAGCAGTCCAAAAAGGCTAGAGAAAGTTTTAGTAGGAAGGCAGAACATTCATTCATCAAATAACATTCATGTATCCATGGGGTCACAAAGAGTCAAGACACGACTGAGCATACGCATGTGCAGGCAAGCACACACACATACACACAGTATGAAAGTAGTGCACACGTGCACACACACACACACAATGAAAGGAGTGCACGTGCGCGCACACAGTATGAAAGGAATTAGTGCATGCACACATGTGAACACACACACCATATGAAAGGAGTTAGTGCATGTGTGCATGTGAAAACACACATTACGAAAGGAGTTAGTGCATGCACGCACACATGTGCACAAACACACATACACACACAATGAAAGGAGTTAGGACTACCAGAGAAATTAAAGCAGTAAGATATGGTCCCAGATTTCGAAAAAATCAAATTTATTGAAGAAGCAAAACAGTGATAAAGCAGGATGTTGAGTGCTATCAAGCATACACAGGATGTTTGGGTATCTAAATAAGACCACGATGAGGTAACTTTTCCAGGGAAAAAAGTGACTCTTTGGCCAAGTTCTAAAGCATAGTTAGCCAAATAAGGAAAGATGGAGGCGTGTGACATCACCAAGATGGTGACATACGTTGTTCCTGATTTCACACTCTTATAAAAACTAACAACTATTCATAGACAAGACACCACTGAGAAAGGTGGAAGGAAAGAATACATGGGAGGCAAGGTAGTATGAGAAAGTATAGCACGTACACTGTACAGCTTGACACGGAGTCAATCTTGAAACATGAGGAGGATTTTAATATGTAGTAAGAGAATGACAATAGTTGAGATACCACTGATTTTATAAATTCTACCATTCAATTATTATTATATGCAGGTATTCCTGAAGTAAAAAGTTAAATAACAGCTCTAAAGAAATAATGAATCAAGGAAATAATGATTAATAGCTACTAGCCTTAACCCTAACTTTATAATGGCTCACAACACTTGAACCCACTGATCAATTTTTAAAATAAACTTTTAAATGTGGAAAAGTCTTAGATTTACAGGAAAGTTTCAGATAAGAGAGAATTTCCATACCTATCTCTCACCCAGTATCCCTTGTTGATAACTTCTTACATAATTGTGGTACACTTGTTACAACTAAGGAACCATTACTGGCATATTACTATAATTAGACTTCACACTTTATCTGGATTTCCCTAGAACTAGTTTTCTCTAATGTTCTTTTTCTGTTCCAAGATCCCATCCAGGATATATTACATTTAGTTATCCTGTCTCCTTAGCCTTCTCTGAGCCATGACATTTTCTCAGACTTCATTTTTGATGACCTTTATATTTTCACGTCATACAGGTACAATGTATGCATTGCATTGTACAGTATGTACAATGTATTACAATGTAATTATGTAGAATGGTAGTTATTATGTAGACTGGTCCTGGATATGCATTTGTTTGATGTTTTTCTCAAAACTAGACGTGTTTTAGGGGAAAAAACCACAGAGGATTAGGCCGTTCTCATCACATCAAGGACACATACTACCAACATGATTTAACACTAATATTAACATTTATCACCTGGCAAGGCTGTGTTTGCCACGTTTCTCCAGTGTAGTTACTTTCCCTCCCTTTCTACAGTCTACCTTCGGAAGCAAGTTATTAAATACATCCCACACTCAAGGGAAGTGGAGAGAGTTAAACAAAAGCAGATGTTTTCCTGTAATACTCCTGCATTTTTTTTTAATTTTTTATTTATTTTTTTAATTTTAAAATCTTTAATTCTTACTTGCGTTGCCAAACATGAACTCCCCTCCCACCTACTCCTGCATTTTCTATGATCCAGTGGATGTTGGCAATTTGATCTCTGGTTCCTCTGCCTTTTCTAAATCCAGCTTGAACATCTGGAAGTTCTCGGTTCACGTACCACTGAAGCCTGGCTTGGAGAATTTTGAGCATTACTTTACTAGCGTGTGAGATGAGGGCAATTGTGCAGTTGTTTGAACATTCTTTGGCATTGCCTTTCTTTGGGACTGGAATGAACACTGACCTTGTCCTGTGGTCCTGTGGCCACTGCTGAGTTTTCCAAATTTGCTGGCATACTGAATGCAGCACTTTCACAGCATCATCTTTTAGGATTTGAGATAGTTCAGCTGGAATTCCACCACCTCCACTAGCTTTGTTCACGGTGATGCTTCCTAAGGCCCACCTGACTTTGCATTCCAGAATGTCTGGCTCTAGGTAAGTGATCACACCATTGTGGTTATCTGGGTTATGAAGATCTTTTTTGTATAGTTCTTCTGTGTATTCTTGCTACCTCTTCTTAATATTTTCTGTTTCTGTTAGGTCCATGCCATTTCTGTCCTTTATTGTGCCCATCATTGCATGAAATGTTCCCTGGGTATTTGTAATTTTCTTGAAGAGATCTCTAGTCTTTCCCATTCTATTGCTGTCGTCTATTTCTTTGCATTGATCACCGAGGAAGGCTTTCTTACCTCTCCTTGCTCTTCTTTGGAACCGTACATTCAAATGGGACTATCTTTCCTTTTCTCCTTTGCCTTTAGCTTCTCTTCTTTTCTCAGCTATTTGAAAGGCCTCCTCAGACAACATTTTGCCTTTTTGCATTTCTTTTTCTTAGGAATGGTCTTGATCACTGCCTCCTGTTCAATGTCACGAACCTCCATCCACAGTTCTTCAGGCACGCTATGAAATCTAATCCCTTGAATCTATTTGTCACTTTCACTATATAATCATAATGGATTTGATTTGGGTCATACCTGAATGGTCTAGTGGTTTTCCCTACTTTCTTCAATTTAAGAATTTCCCTAATTTCTTCAATATCCCTATTTTCTTCAATTTCTTCAGTTTAAGTATCCAAATCCCCAGAAAATCAGTAATACATTCAACAGTAGCAGAACATAACTTTGGTATATTTTTAATACATATCATAGAATAATGTGATACATATTTTTGTGACCAATTTCTTAAAATATTTATGTAGGAAATAAATTATAATGACTGTATTTACAAATGTTTATAACATCTTAATCATCAAGATTACTCATAGTGAATTTTATTACATATCAAATTATTTTAAAATAGATAAATACAGGCCTAGAACCAGAATGAAACACAAAACATATGTTATGTCACACGTTTGTTTAAATGCAACTTGGGTTAAATATATTAAATAGATCCTGTCAGTCTGCTTTTCTTTTTCCTTTCATGTCAGTGAAGAAAAAAAGCAAGCATAAATAGCTCATAAAAATTATCTTTCCCTCCACTAACAGTTGCCAGTACTATCTGAAGAATACATGTATCTGCTTTATCATTTGCATAAAACTACCCTCCCAATAAATTAATGGATTAAAAAAAGTAAAATCAGTCCAAAAGTACACATCTTCCACTTTCAAACACATAATTAATGTGTGTGTGTGTGTTAGTCACTCAGTCGTGTCCGACCCTTTGCGATCCCATGGACTGTAGCCCACTGTTCATGGAATTCTCCAAGCAAGAATTCTGGAGTGGGTAGCCATTCCCTTCTTCACAGGATCTTCTAATATATAATATTCAGTCTATATTTGCAGTCATTTAAATTTTAATCTAAAAACAGTGATAGTGGCTTGTAAACAACTTTAAAAGAATTTCAATCATCTGTTTTAACGATAAATGAGTTTTGTGTTTGAGTACACAGCTGAGGATTATATTACTAATATAGTTAGAGTTATATAGATATGGTTTTCTTAGAAAGGATTTCATTTCCCTGACCTGTCAAGAAAACATCTGAAACAAACAAAAATAGTCAAAACTATGTATGTATTCTACAGTGAAATCAAGGAACATCTGACTATTAAAAAAATCAATTAATGGAATTACTAACAAGAAAACATACATGACACAAAAATAATGAAACCTTAGATTATTACCTAAAGAAGCCAAAGAACCCTTAACATTTTATTAGTATCTTCCTCAATATTAGAAGGTATTTTATAGAAGTATCTGCCAATGCTAAAAGGTTTATAGAGACTGTATTAGTCTTAACAGGAAAAAGTAACCAGTAACACTAGAAAAGTATGTGTAGGTTGCACTACCCTCTAATGGCAAATGATAAGAGAAATATATGACCAGGTTAATCTTATCCATAGGTATAAACAATAAAATCACAGCTTACCTCACAATTTCTATAACTCCAAAATATTCTGAGTCATGGTTTCAGGATTTTTTTTTAATAAAGTTTCAAGTATTATACCACTTTTCCCTAAAATTTTAAACTTACATGTGGTAACCTTTATTTTTTTTTTCATGTGGTAACCTTTAGACACACAATAATTAGGATGCTAAAGTCAAATGATACTGTATTTCATGCAAATAGTATTTTTTATTCTACTGTACTTTATATCATTTTAACTGCAAGACAAAGGATTGAGTTTAATTATTCATGACAAACGTGGGCTATCCTTTAAATGGCTATATCTCAAAAAAACTTATAAACACTAAAGCACTACTCTTAAAACCAACAAATGTTTTCTAGAATAAAGATGGTTACAATAACACTTACCTCAGTCTTTTTACTAATGTGATCTGTAAACAACAAAAAAAAAATAGTGAGACTTCACTGAAGTACATTAACATATAAAATATTTCAATATGTGCAAAATATTTAAACTAAGTTATTGAAAAGAATTTCAAAATTATAAGAGTTACACCAGGCTTCCCTGGTGGCTCAGCAGTAAAGAATCCGCCTACATCCCTGAATCAAGAAGATCCCCTTGAGAAGGAGATGGCAACTCACTCCAATATTTTTGCCTGGGAAATTCCATGGACAGAGAAGCCTGGTGGGCTACAGTCCATGGAGTCGCAAAAGAGTTGGATATAACTTAGCGATTGAACAACAACAATAAGAGTTACAGAAGTCATTTGGGGGTTGTCTGGGACTCACATCAGATTTACTTTTCTAGGGATAAGATGTTAAAATTTACCATATAATTACTAATTTGTTCAGCTTAAGGATTCATATCCCACTAAATGCCACCCATACCAAGGGGTATTATTAAATTCTAAACATTTGAATTTCATATATTTTAGATTTGTTGTTTCACATAACTATATTTTTGGGGGGAGCACGTGAAGAGAGGTAAACATGTCTAAAATCAAATCACAAGGTAAAGATTGTACAGACCACTGCCTTTGTGGGATAAAAGGTAGAATAGTAATTTGTGTCCTGTAAAACTATTAGCTAGGTTTTTTTTAAATTTTAAAACCACATATTATAGTGATAATACTATGAAAAAAATCCTAAAAATTAATGTATATTTATGTTGACACAACTATATCAAAATTAAACAAACCACTGACTTAGTGACAACATGGTATTTCTGGGAAATGATTACAAGGAAGACACAGGGAATCCACATAGACAAAAGGCTGAAACTAATAGGTAGCAAGTGTTCTTATTTAAATTGGAGATGATCAAGGTATCTAATATTTAACAATATTTCTCAGGCACAGTAGAAACTTTCCATTCTCAAAGACTAAAAATAATTTAACAGCATAGTTTCTTATGAGAAATCCATTTGCAAATCTAAAAGCTGGGTCCAATTCTCTAAAGCATCCACTGATCAGAATAGAGTCCATAAAACCAGTAAATGTCAAAATTGTGTTTCAGGTCAAACTACCAAATCCTGATAGGCTACTCAGTCATTCTTGCATGTTCTACTTAGTATTCAACGTGAAGCCAGAAACCCAGGGAAGAACGATGATAGTGTTTATCATGTTTTGAAATAGTTGTGCAGCCAGCCTTTAACAATATCATACTAACGTCATTCTCAACTCACCTAATAAATTTACATAGTGTTTAAACATATGATAAATAAAGTTTTTAAAAACATTCTTTTCATATCTTTGCCTAGTTTATAATGACATAACTCTTATATAAAATCACTCTTACTAAAATTGGAAATTTAACATGTATCTGTTCTTTTAACCCCAAAACAAAGTGACTTAATCAGAAAAGTCAGCTACAGGAAAAACTTTCCTCATCCTTAAATGTAAACAATGCAATCCTCTAAATTTATTTCTAACTTCACGGACTACAAGGAAATCTAACCAGTCCAACCTAAAGGATATCAGTCCTGGGTATTCACTGGAGGGACTGATGAAGCTGAAACTCCAATACTTTGGCCACCTGATGCGAAGAGCTGACTCATTTGAAAAGACCCTGATGCTGGGAAAGATTGAGGGCAGGAGGAGGAGGGGATGACAGAGGATCAGATGGTTGGATGGCATCACCGACTTGATGGACATGGGTTTGGGTGTACTCCGGGAGTTGGTGATGCACAGGGAGGCCTGGTGTGCTGCGGTTCATGTGGTCGCCAAGAGTTGGACACGACTGCACGACTGAACTGAACTCACAGACAGGCTTGTTTCTAAAAACAGTGAAGTTTTTTTTTTTATATATATTACTGTTATGGTCTTACTAATCCTCACTGATGGTTTCCCTGGTGGCTTAGATGGTAAAGAATCTGCCTCTAATGCAGGAGATCTGGGTTTGATCCCCAGGTTGGGAAGATCCCTTGGAGAAGGGAATAGCAAGCCACTCCAGTATTCTCTGCCTGCAGAATTCCATGGACAGAGGAGCCTGGTGGGCTACAGTCCAAGGGATGACCAGTGTATTAAGTTTAAATTCATAAGAGGCAAATTGACTTCAAGATCAATGAACAAACAGCTGTTCATTTGGTCAGCAACTACTCTTATTTTCCTTTGAATATAATTCCCTGCAATACAGTTGGACCTTGCTGTTTATCTGCTCAGCAACTGTTTTGATTGGTGTAAGCATGGCTTGTTGTTATTTAGTTGTTAAGTCATGTCTAACTGTTTTGCAACCCCATGGACTGTAGTTTATCAGGCTCTTCTGACCCTGGGATTCTCTAGGCAAGATTACAGGAGTGGGTTATCATTTCCTTCTCCAGAGGATCCTTCCAACCCAGGGATCGAACCCATGTCTTCTATGTCTCCTGCACTGGCAGGCAGATTCTTTTCCACTGCACCACCTGGGAAGCCTCCTATTTCTGGTTTAGTGTAAGTCAAATTATTTTATGTGTAAGGACAATAATATGTTTCAAGATGACTCAAAACTATAAATATCAATTTTTATTTTCAGTGAATTTTAGAAAAGGGGCAAATTCAGAAATACAGAAAGATAAATTCTTACTGAAACCTTATGAGGTTTTAATGACTGTCTTTAAATCACCTTAACCCCCAAATAGTTTATTTCCAAGCAGGTTTACATGTTTTACATTCTAAGTAACATATTAATGAAACAATCTTAGTTTAAAAATTAGAAAGGTACTTAAACTTAAGTATACAAAGACTCAGAATAGTTTCTCTGGCTTAATAGATTTTGTACATATATTACCTTCAGATTGAAACTCTTTTAGTGATATTGTGAGAGGTTTGTCTTTTCCCTGATGAGTCTTTCTTTTGTCTTTTTTATTCATAACCTTTGACTGAGTCGATGCATTTTCAGCATTTTCATATTCCTAAAAAAAATTACCAACAATAATTAAGCTTGGTTTACACCAGTAAAATCAATTCACCAATATGCAATATGTTTCTTAAAGTCATATTTTTAAAGAGGCAAATAAAAAAATCAAAACAGAGGCTAGCCAAACTGTATAAAAAGTTACCTGTTTACGGATATACTTAATCTTTTGCCTATTAAACACTAAAATAAAAATTAAAAGCTTATACCTTGATCTATAACTCTTGAGTTGCTAATCCTCTTCTTCATTTTAGGACAAAAGTTAACACAATAATCTAGGGTCAATTTCCTTTCTCAAACAAACTGAAATCTGGTTTCTGCTAGTCTCTGACACTAAAATTAAAGTCAGCCTGCTGGTGGCTCAGATGGTAAAGAATCTGCCTGCAATGCGGGAGACTCAGGTTCAATCTCTGGGTTGGGAAGATCTCCTGGAGAAGGGAATGGCAATCCACTCTAGTATTCTTGCCTGGAGAATTCTATGGACAGAGGCTATGGGGTCTGTCCATGGGGTGGCAGAGTCAGACACAACTGAGCAACTCACACTTTCAGTTTTCTTTTTCAAAGCCAAATCCAAAGACTTTTTTTTTAAAGCATCTCTTGGTTTCCTCAATATACTTCTGACTATGCTTATTTCTCCTTCACTGGTTTCTCTTTTCCCAACTATGTTCTTTAAAATGCAGCTGCTGTTCACCATTAGTCCATTCTTAATCTATCTTCATATCCTTTATACCTGTTGTTCCTCAAATTCAAAATTTAAAGTTCTATCTGATGACTTGTGTATGTACAGACAACTCACATGGAATGTTCAATAAACATCTGCAAACTAAGCATGTTGAACTCCTAGTGAGTACTTTATTTAATGTTACCATCATTACACTGTCTAGGCTAGAAACGTCAGTGATCCTTGCCTATTCTTCCTTTATGTTTTACGTGCAAATTAGTTACTAGGTCTTGTTGAGCTTATCTCCTAAAGAGCTCTTAAATCGATTCTCTTTTATTCATCCCCAGCAGGGAAGTTCAGTTCAGTTCAGTCACTCAGTCATGTCTGACTCGTTGCAACCCCATGGACTTCATACTTTGTCATTTCCCTTGCCTTCTTTAACTCGACATTACAATACTCTCTAATTTTAGCCCCACCACTCATCTTCTACACTGTTATAGCATGAGTTTCTAAAATGAAAACCTGAAATCTAAAAGTTAAAAATATTCAACAGCTCTCTCCCAACAAATGTATAAAAGTCAATCTCCTACATCTGCATACAATGTTTATAGTCTATTCTGGAGGCAGTATCTCCAGCAACTCTAGGTACTAAATTACAGTTTTTTAAAATGCTACTCTTTCACATGTATACATACAAGATATATACTCACCTCTCCTTCCTTGAGAATGCCTTTCTCTTGCCTACTGATGAACTTTTAATACATCAAGTAAGACTCCTCTTTAAAAACCTTTTCCTAAGATAGCCTGCCATCCTAAGATATCCTGTCACAATATGGATAGACCTTGATAACATTATGCTCAGTGAAATAAGTTAGACAAAGAGAAGTACTGAATGATATCACTTATATGATGAATCTTTTAAAAAAAAATAAAGTCAAACCTATTAAAAAAGAGTAAAAGTAGTTACCAAGGGATGGTAAGATGAGACCAACAGCGTTTAAGTATACAAACTTATAATGAGTAATAAATAAACCACACATGAACCCCCCAGTTTGGGAACGCATGTAAGAATTAAAGATTAAAAATAAATAAATAAATAAACCACAGAGATCCAATGCACAGTATAATGAATAAAAATCAATAATACTATATATTACAACACTATCATATGATAAATATCACTTCACTGGTAATCATACTACAATATACAAATATATCAAACTAACACACTATACATCTCATATTTACATACTGTAACACTTCAGATTTATCAAACAAAAAAAGAATCCTTTCCTAAAATCCACCCCCATCAAAAGCACAGAAAGTTCTATTTTACTGAATTCCCACTGCAATGAAAACATAAAATCTCTCAATACTATAAACTACAATTATATGTATGTCTCTCACTTCACTCCTACTAAATTCAATAGCTTGGACCATGTCTCTATTTTTGTACTGCATGCCTAGCAATTTTTGACTATTCAAAAAAATATTTGGTGAGTGAGTGACAGGATAGAAAATGCCATCCCACACTTTAGCTATTACGAAAACCTTTAGGCTAAAATAATCATAGTTATTTTATTGGAATACTGACTTAATATCTACATCAGTGTAATTACATCAAACTAGGTGGGCTGCCATCTATGGGGTCGCACAGAGTCGGACACGACTGAAGCGACTTAGCAGCAGCAGCAGCAGTGGCCACTGCATAGGGCTTCCCTCGTGGCTCAGCAGTAAAGAATGTGCCAGCAATGTAGGAGACCCGGGTTTGATCCCTGGGTCAGGAAGATCCCCTGGAGGAAGGTATGGCAACCCACTCCAGTATTCTTTCCTAGAGAATCGCATGGACAGAGAAGCCTGTCCACAGGCTGTAGTCCATAGGGCAGCACAGAGCTGGACACAACTGAAGCAACGAAGTAGCAGCAGCAGCAGCCATCACATAGAAAAGGAGTTTGACCATTCTCTGAGAATCATTATAGTCTGATATAACCTGCGCTTTTAGGTACCAGCCTATGACTGCCTCAAAAAAACTGGCTGGGAGCACATTTTACCAATACCATCTACTCTACTCCTCCTCTAAAGGTATGGCTAATCCTTTTAGCTTCAGAATGTAGATATATATTTAACAACAAATCATCACTGTAAGATAATATTCTATTTGATAAATTTTATCTTCGAACCGAGCAAGTCAGGAGGATTTTTCCAGTGTAATCTGAAAGTTCATTTAAATGATTAAATCATAGTAAAGCTAGCTGAATCCACTTTTGTAATTGCCAGCTTTCTGTCTAAATGAACAAATAACAGTAAGGATTACAGTTATTCTTGATTATTCCAGATAATACAAATAGGGACATGAAAAATGAAACTAACATATACAGTGTACCAAGTCCATTGGCAACTTTCATCCTCTTCCCTTGAGCTACAAATAAATAGCAAAATCATCTACTGTAAATGTTCACTTCTCTACACCCTTCACGTTGAGTGAAGGAGTTACTGTACAGTGATATAGTCTAAAGGCCCTTAAGCCCAAAGGCTATTTATGATCAACCACTAAGTAACCACAAGTTGAATAAATTTTACAGACCAAAAAAAAATTACCAATGTATGCAAAAGACTAAAATGTTAAACAATATGAAGATAATATAAATGCTCAATTTAAATACAGAAAATAGAAACAAATGCTACTTTTTGCTTAAATATCCCTACAGTTACAAGCTATATAATGCATTTCAACACATAGCCTAATATTAAAGCTTAGTGATAAATGCTAAATTCACAAGGTCAAATTATCAGAAACGTCCTCTCATTTACTTTAACTACAGTATATCTTCAGTAGAGGGTCTTTTAATGGATGCCCCTGTATACAGTTACTCAAATTTTTAAATCTTAACTATTTTCTATGTTCATTTAAAATAAGTTAAAATAAATCATCTGCTATTCATTTCCTCTCTCCCTTTCATTGTGGGTGGAGAAATTTCTTAACTAAACATTCCAAATCACCAGACACCACATGTTTGTGGTATATCTCAAAACTTGAGGAGAATCTCATAAAAACTTTGTTAATACTTTGATACAAGGATGGATTTTTACAACAGACTTTAAAGGAGAACTTTTATACAAAATTCAGGAAGGCTGGTTCAAACTTTTGACGACTTAAAATATCTAAATCAATAAATGTGTAAATACCTTTTTGTGTTCTTCATATTCCAATTTACTCAGCAACAATGCCTTCTCAAGATCTGCTTCAAACATTTCAGATGTCAGCTAAAAGTAAAAAGTTTCACAATAAACAGATATAGCATTATACGCCACCAGTGAAATAACCATGATAATATATACAGAATAAGAAAACAAATACTTAAAAAACAGCTGGGTTCTCCAAAGTTATCTATCCATACCAAAGTAGAGAACTCCATGTTTTATAGATGATACCAAAGCAAAAACTTACAATTTTGATATTTTTACTTCCTCACTGCCAATTATCTGTTGTATAACACAATCTTTTTACTCTAATAAAAAAAATCCTACAAAGAAATTGACACTATAACAGATGTCAAAGATAGTATCTAGTTTTGGAGACAGAAAATATAATGTTACTAAAAACAAATAAGAATACTAAAAACTCCATAAGCATTATAAAACATACCATATCCTTAAGTTAGACTAATTTGCAGGTACAGAACCTTTAAATAAGGTGACCAATTGTTTTGGCATATGCCTGATGTTACAGAAAATTTACAGTGCATCTTTTTACTGTTTTCTTTTTATTCCTTTTGTATGACTGGTCTACCTTTAAAGTCATCTAATACTACTACAGTAAAATGATTCTTTGTGATCTGTATCTTTTGGTTCCTCTCTCTCATCACTCAGTCTCACCTTAACCTCTGACAATCCAGCTCCTGCCACCTCCAATCAAATTAGTCTTTAAGACTTACTTTTCCTAACTGCCCAACAGAACTGGTACCGTAGCTCAATAAGACTTTGGGTTGTCTACCTTTGGAAGTAAAGTATGCAGCTCAATATAGGATAGCTGCAATATGACAACAGTAAACTATCCTGGATTTGTTTACATGTATGTGTCAACTTATTCATACCATATAATAAAAACATAACTTCAGTGGGCATTGCTTTTAATCTTGTCCACAATACCTTCCTTCATTCCTTTGAATAACACTTCAATCCAGTGTCCTAGGATTCTGGCAAGACAGTCACCACCTGATTCTTTATACCACTTGCTAGCATACCCACAAACACCCCAGCTGCCATTGCAACCACCAACAGGATGGGAGCAAAGGACCAAGCTATTTTTTGTTCTCTTGGAAATTAAATTTTGAGAACAAACACAAAGTAAGCAGGGTTCAATCAGCAGATTATAGCCTCTAAAAGTGAGTATACTAGCTCTCCTAGTTCATGCCTAAGAGCACCCCAGAATTTCTTAGTTTTCCTCTTTCCCAAGGTCTCATTGTTTAGTTTTTAATTCAAATCTGTTAATTAG
Source organism: Capra hircus (assembly GCF_001704415.2). NCBI lineage: Eukaryota > Metazoa > Chordata > Mammalia > Artiodactyla > Bovidae > Capra > Capra hircus. Next base: position 76,835,050 of record NC_030815.1, read on the forward strand.
TATCACTTACCAAATTATTTTTTGCCAAAGTTACTCAGAATTGTTTCTGCTGCTTAACAATTTAAAAAAAACTGAACTAAAACAGAAATCAGTTTCTAAAAAGAGTAATCTGTTTCAAAGGGATGCCTTGAAAATTAGAAAAATGTTAACACTGGACATCAGGACCTGATAAATCATAAATCCAACCCTATACTAAGACAACAAAAAGAGAGAGAAAACTAGGTTAATCACAAAAAATTGATCTAACTCAGAGAAAAGTACAATTAGAATTAAAATCATAAATAAGGGCATACAGAAATTCTTGTTAATTCCCAAGTGAATTGTACATACTTTTCTAAGGAATAACTGAAAGAACTGAAGAATTACTTCAATCCAAATGAATAGTGATCAGGAAAAAGTAATCTTTCTTAAAGGTTAACTTTTTATACTTTATTATATAAATGTGTATTTAAAGAATATACAGTTTAAAGGTAAAAAGAAATTGGATTCATATTGTTGTTACAGTTGTCCAGTCACTAAGCCATGTCCAACTCATTGTGACCCCATGAATTGCAGGATGCCAGGCTTCCTTGTTCTTCACCATTTCCCAGAGTTTGTTCAAACTCATATTCATTGAGTCGGTGATGCCATCCAACTATTTCATTCTGTTGCCCTCTTCTCCTGCCTTCAGTCTTTCCCAGCATCAGGGTCTTTTCCAATGCAGTTGGCTCTTCACATCAGTGGCCAAATTACTGGAGTTTCATCAGCTTCAGTATCAGTCCTTCAGTGAATATTCAAGGTTGACTACCTTTAAGATTGACCGGTTTGATCTCTGTGCTGTCCAAGGGATTCTCAAAAGCGTCTTCTACAGCACTACAGTTTGAAAGCATCAAATCTTAGGCACTCAGCCTTCTTTGTGATCCAACTCTCACACCCTTACATGACTACTGGAAAAACCATAGCTTTGATTATGCAGACCTTTGTCGGCAAAGTGATGTCTCTGCTTTTTAATGTGCTGTCTAGGTTTGTCATAGCTTTTCTTCCAAGGAGCAAGTATCGTTTCATTTCATGGCTGCAGTCACCGTCGGCAGTGATTTTGGACCTCGAGAAAATAAAACCTGTCACTGTTTCCATTTTTCCCCCTTCTATTTGTCATGAAGTGATGGGACTGGATGCTATGATCTTAGTTTTTTGAATGTTGAGTTTTAAGCCAGATTTTTCACTCTCCTCTTTCACCTTCATCAAGAGGCTATTTACTTCCTCTTCACTTTCTGCCATTAGAGTGGTATCACCTGCGTATCTGAAGTTGTTGATTTTTCTCCTAGCAGTCTTACCTCCATGTTAATGACATGGATTCATGTTAGTATCACACACAAAAAGGAAATTTATATCAATCTTTCCACCAAAACACAAAGCAAACAGAGTACAAAATATTTCAATATAATTAGAGCATAGCAAAAGTAACTCCATAGAAAAAGTAACAAAACTATTTAAACTTATTCTGAGCAAAGTTGTTTCAATTTACCACCATGCTATTAATCCGTATTAATGACATTTAAAATTTACAGAAAAGGCATTTAAGATTATTTCCAATATGTCACATATTCTGACTAATATTCCAAAAATAAATCCCTGGGCAAGAGAAGAGGTGATGAAGGTGGGAGTCTTGCAAGATGTCATTATTCTTTTTCATATTATCTCATATAACTTGAGTATATAGGTAGCTGATTCTAAGAGCATGATAAAAATGAATGAAATGGAACTTTTAAAAGTAAAAAATATGGCTCTCCCCAACATTTGATTCTAAATATAACAAAGTTTAGAGCTTACATTTACCTTTTAAGTATTAACAAAAACTAGTATACAAGGAAATACAATTAGGATAAAATCATTTAAATTTCAACTTAGCTTTATGAAAACTACAAAACACTTATAAAATGTCACTATATGATCAATCAGTTTATAAGGATTCATAGAGAACCTTCTATATGCTTTGCCTGTAGGCCTTAAAGAAACATAAATTTGGCTTTTGCCCTCAAAGCATTTCTACCCCAGTTGGGAACAGAAAACTTACGCATATGACACACAGAGAACAGAATAAGATATTAAAAGTTCTACAAAAGTTGAGAAAAAAAGGTAAACAAGAACAAAGAAGCATACACAAAAGAAACTATTAAGTTGGTCCTTAAAGGATAGATATCATTTGGATAGGTGGAAAAGGAATGAAAGTATTTTAGGAGGAAAGAGTCATGTGAACAAAAGTATGATATTAAGAACAGACACATCATGGGATACATGACAAAAGATGAATTCTATGAAATACAAGAGGAATGTGAAAAAACACAGGCTTTGAGAGATCACACAGGTGGATGATTTAAATTTCTCTTCTACCCATGCTAATTGTGACATGGGGCAAGTTACGTTCTGTGAATTTCAAGTTTGGTGCTGCTGCCGCTAAGTCACTTCAGTAGTGTCTGATTCTGTGCGACCCCATAAATGGCAGCCCACCAGGCTCCCTCGTCCCTGGGACTCTCCAGGCAAGAACACTGGAGTGGGTTGCCATTTCCTTCTCCAATGCATGAAAGTGAAAAGTGAAAGGGAAGTCGCTCAGTCGTGTCCGACTCCTAGCGACCCATGGACTGCAGCCTACCAGGCTCCTCCATCCATGGGATTTTCCAGGCAAGAGTACTGGAGAGGGCTGACATTGCCTTCTCAGGAATCTCAAGTTTATTTATACATAAAAAGAAAACTGAAACACCTACCTTGCAGAGTACTTTTAAAAATTTAAAGCTATAATATATGTAAAGTACCTAGTACAGTGCCTACCTTGCACAAGAGTTGCACACAGTAAATTAGAATTCCTCTTCTCTATGCTGGAGAACAGTAGAAAATAAGATTGCTTAGGTAGGTAAAATTGGGTTCCAGACACTCCCTAAAAACTAGGGATTCGGGACAGATGAAAGAGGAACACTGATAAAAGTGATTTTAAAGAAATAAACTGGCATATTAGGAGAATGAGAACTTAGAATCAACAGGTCTGGCTAAACTACTGCAGTCCCAGCACACGGAAACCTGGACCTGACCACAGCAATGCAGGAAACAAAGAACACCATTTCTCAGCAAAGAGTGACCAAGTTTTAGAACAAGGACTGATAACAGGGAGAAAGGAAGCACAAAGCTACAATATCAGGAAAAACAAAGAAAACATGATTCCTAATTCCCTAAAGTTGTCTAAATCAGAGAATTAATCATAAGACTGCTATAAATGTAGTCTTCAATGTAATTAATTATCAGTACATGTAGAGGTAGAACTGAGAGGGGAAAAACGTTTGGGCCTGAAAGACAGATACTGATGATTCTTAAAAAGTACCTTATATGTAAGTTTGCAAGTTGAGAGCTGCTCATCATTTTCTTTGTACCCATGGGAAGAGGATGGAAGGAAGAAAAAGAGGAAACGACCCTAAAATGCCTACAGGATTGGAGAAGATACTTACATGTGTCCAAGATGGAGTACTTCAGACTCCCTTCCTCTTGGCTTCCTTCATGCCTCCTATCCCTATCCAGTAGTAAAACACTTTTTTTTAATTTAAATAAACCTATAGGCTCAAGGGTTTATGATCAGTTAAAGAGTATGAAAAACTGATGAAAAATGAGGACAGTAAATATTTTAGGACATTTTTAAAAATTTGCAAATCAAAGTACCATAAATATTTTACCCACTTTAAATCCAAGCAAAACAAATCCCAAATGAAGAGTTAATTTCCAGTTCTCATAGGCATCATGGGAACAGGGTCATTGCAGAACACAGGACATAATTCTGAGAACATTTAACACTTGCAACCAAGTGTTTAGCCACAGTAGCAGTAGTGCCCTCTGCTATTCTAACTCAATGATTTTCAAAATGTAGAAAGCAGAATTATTTCCCAGAAAACTTCAAATAATCTTATTGAACGTTATGATTTTATTTTTTAATGTTTATTTATTTTTAAATTTTTTATTTTTCCTTTACTTTACAATACTGTATTGGTTTTGTCATAGATTGACATGAATCCACCACGGGTGTACATGCGATCCCAAACATGAACCCCCTCCCACCTCCCTCCCCATAACATCTCTCTGGGTCATCCCCGTGCACCAGCCCCAAGCATCCTGTATCCTGCATCAGACACAGACTGGCAATTCATTTCTTACATGATAGTATACATGTCTCAATGCCATTCTCCCAAATCATCCCACCCTCTCCCTCTCCCTCTGAGTCCAAAAGTCCGTTATACACATCTGTGTCTCTTTTGCTGTCTTGCATACAGGGTGATCATTGCCATCTTTCTAAATTCCATATATATGTGTTAGTATACTGTATTGGTGTTTTTCTTTCTGGCTTTCTTCACTCTATATAATCGGCTCCAGTTTCATCCACCTCATTAGAACTGATTCAAATGTATTCTTTTTAATGGCTGAGTAATACTCCATTGTGTGTATGTACCACAGCTTTCTTATCCATTCATCTGCTGGTGGACATCTAGCTTGTTTCCATGTCCTAGCTATTATAAACAGTGCTGCGATGAACATCGGGGTACATGTGTCTCTTTCAATTCTGGTTTCCTCGGTGTGTATGCCCAGCCGTGGGATTGCTGGGTCATAAGGCAGTTCTATTTGCAATTTTTTAAGGAATCTCCACACTGTTCTCTATAGTGGCTGTACTAGTTTGCATTCCCACCAACAGTGTAGGAGGGTTCCCTTTTCTCCACACCCTCTCCAGCATTTATTGCTTGCAGATTTTTGGATCACAGCCATTCTGACTGGTGTGAAGTGGTACCTCATTGTGGTTTTGATTTGCATTTCTCTAATAATGAGTGATGTTGAGCATCTCTTCATGTGTTTGTTAGCCATCCATATGTCTTCTTTGGAGAAATGTCTATTTAGTTCTTTGGCCCATTTTTTGATTGGGTCATTTATTTTTCTGGAATTGAGCTGCATAAGTTGCTTGTATATTTTTGAGATTAGTTGTTTGTCAGTTGCTTCATTTGCTATTATTTTCTCCCATTCAGAAGGCTGTCTTTTCACCTTGCTTATATTTTCCTTTGTTGTGCAGAAGCTTTTAATTTTAATTAGATCCCATTTGTTTATTTTTGCTTTTATTTCCAGAATTCTGGGGGGTGGATCATAGAGGATCCTGCTGTGATTTATGTCAGAGAGTTTTGCCTCTGTTTTGCCTATGTTCTCCTCTAGGAGTTTTATAGTTTCTGGTCTTACATTTAGATCTTTAATCCATTTTGAGTTTATTTTTGTGTGTGGTGTTAGAAAGTGTTCTAGTTTCATTCTTTTACAAGTGGTTGACCAGTTTTCCCAGCACCACTTGTTAAAGAGATTGTCTTTACTCCATTGTATATTCTTGCCTCCTTTGTCAAAAATAAGGAATGTTATAATTTTAAAAGTTGTCAATATTCTGCAAAAACTATGTGTTCATACTAATGATCATGTTCCATTCAAGTCAGCTAACACACCTTCATATCTTCTGAGTGCTGTTTACATTTACTAAGTTGAGTGCTTTAATTATATACCAAAGTAATAAAAATAGTTCACTGATTCATGGAAGGATTAAACGTAGCAATGAAAGTAGTAAATAATACAACTTATAAAAACAGCATTAATTTAAAAAATGAACAGGACTCTAATACAGTGTATACAGAATATAAATCTGTATGTGTCAGGACAAAAGTGGTATCATATAAGCAGCTAAAAAGGAAAATAATAGAAAATTAAAATACCAAAATTAAGAGCCTCTTGATGAAGGTGAAAGAGTGAAAAGGCTGGCTTTAAACTTAACGTTCAAAAAACTAAGACCCTGGCATCCAGTCCCATCACTTCAAGGCAAACAGATAGGTAAAACATAGAAACAGTGACAGATTTTATTTCCTTGAGTGCCAAAATCACTGCAGATGGTGACTGCAGCCACGAAATGAAAAGACATTTGCTCCTTGGAAGAAATGCTATGACAAACCTAGACAGCATATTAAAAAGAGAGACATCACTTTCCCGACAAAAGTTCATATAGTCAAAGCTATGGTTTTTCTAGTAGTCATGTATGGATGTGAGAATTGGATCATAAAGAAGGCTGAGCACCAAAGAATTGATGCTTTTGAACTGTGCTGCTGGAGAAGACTCTTGAGAGTCCCTTGGTCAGCACAGAGATCAAACCAGTCAATCCTAAAGGAAATCAACCCTCAATATTCACTGGAAGGACAGATGCTGAAGCTGAAGCTCCAATGCTTTGGCCACTGATGTGAAAGGCCAACTCACTGGAAAAGACCCTGATGCTGAGGAAGACTGACAGCATAAGGAGAAGAGGGCAACAGAGGATGAGACGGTGGATGAACATGAGTTTGTGCAAACTGGGCGATAGTGAAGGACAGGGAAGCCTGGCATATTAAAGTCCATGGGGTTGCAAAGAGTCAGACACAACTTAGTGACTGAATGACAACAAAGACCAAATACTTGACATTTCAATTTACTGAACCATCAGTCTATCTGTTCCTAGTTTTCTGCTATAAAATATGGTCAGACCAGTGACCTAAAGATATAGTTTTTATTTCACTTTCAAAGTGCAGTGACCTGTATGAGTTTTTCCAAAACAAGTACCAAGTAATGCTTTGGAGAACAAAAGTGATGAATTTTGTTGCTAAAGAAAAAGTAAAAAAAAAACACACAAAGAGCACTCTTTATAGTGAAATCGGGTGCAAGTCAAACTATCACCAAGAGACTTTTACTAGCCACAAGGTTAATGAGAAATATCACTCTCACAAACGAAAAAGAGAACAAGCTATTGGCAAAACGCCTTTATCAGGTGGACTAGAGGATACAATGTGAGAAAAATTAGCTATGCACATGCTAGCAGACATTTCACTTCAGAGTTGGACAAAACCAGTGATATGTGGGGTCTGAATCAATACAACAGGAGAAAGAAATACACAGAATCTGATCTATTTTTCATTCAACATCCATTAGAAGAGATTTTTCTATTATTTTTGACCCATGATGTAAAATTTTAAAAAGGTAACACTGGAATCAGAACTGTGTATGCTAAGTCACTTCAGTCGTGTCAGACTGTGGGGCTCTATGGACTGTAATCCACATAACGTTAACTGCCACCTTGACTTTTGTAAAATGTTCTAGCTCCTTGGTTTTTATTAAAACAAAAAATAAGTGCTGTCTAAAATAAATTTCTGTTCCCTGTAACTAATTTTTTTCAAACTACACTTTCACTTTGGACATTAAATACAATGTTCTCCTTTTATGTGGCAGAAACTTTTCTTCTGTTGACATGAGATTAACTAAGATTCAGTGCTTGCTCCTAAGCAGATGTAATGGATGCTTCTTTACTGTCTATCTTGTTGCTGTTTAATGCAGCTCTCAGATTTTATGCTGAGGCTTAGTTGATGTAAATTTATGTTATCACTTTGACGATTTAAGAGTAGGAAACTTTTTCTTGGTATTACTCTTCTGTATTTAAAATAAATAGTCATATAACAGACAAGATTTCTATATCCAGCTTTTCAGTCGGCTCAGTTTAAATGTCATTCTTTTGGCAGTGGATATCCAGTTTCCCCAAAACCATTTGTTGTAAAGACATACATGGAGTTTCTCACAGTGCTGTTGCCCTGTGTGAAGAATACCCACCACAACTGCATGCCTTCTGCCTACTACAGTCAGTCTGGTCCCTATTTTTAAAATCTATTATTCCACATAGTAAAATAGATTCCAAGTGGTATACTGTCTATCAGTTCCAGAGCCTGCCTTATCTCTTTACTTATCAGTGTAATTATCCCAAGAACTACGCTACTTCCCAGAACTTTGATTATTTTCCTACAAGTCAGACTTCCAAATAAGGTACCAGGTTTTCCTAAGTGACCCATCAATAGTATATCTAGTAGAAATTCCTCCAAGTTCCTCAGCCTTGGATGACATTTTTAGATAGGGTTAGGGCCAAGTTAACTATTTCTTTCTCCTAATTACCTGGTCATTTTGGCGGTAATCAATGGGGGCAGGAAAAAAGTCAATAAATATCTGTTCTTAAGTTCCCATATTACATGGAATTTATTTTGATGCAGAATTGAGCAGTTTTCCTTTATTAACTTCCCAGTGCCCCTTGGGCCACTGGGAGAAATTCTCTATGGTGAAGTGGCAAATTCTATTACTATCTAAGCAAGTGTATCATTAATAATACTTGTAAACCAGAATAAAATGTCATAATGAATGCTGCAAAAGGAAAAAAAGAATCAAATAATCCCCCTAAAATAAGACGATTTATCCAGTTTACCAGTACCTTGAAATATCATTTTTGCCCAGCTCCAGTGTAATAACAAATGCTTGTAATGATGAGCCTGAGGCACTACAAATTTCTATAGAAAATGTTATAATTAACATAGCTTATGTTAAGAGCATGGTTTAGTATAGTTTAATTCTTTTAAAACTGAAACTCAAGCACAATAGGTATAGCCACTCCATTAAGCCAAACATCTGCTAAAATAATATTTATTTCCAACAGATCAAATGACAGTTTAACAGATAAGAAAATAACTGTTCATTTTTCATACATACAGCATCTCCTAGAGTACATTCCAAATTTAGTATGTCATTTTCCTGAATACCATAAACACAAAAAGAAGCTGATTGGTTTTATTAAATTATCTCTTTGATTTGCTTATTAATGACATTTATTTAATAGAGGCATAAAAGAAGAAAACACTGCATAAATAGGTTTAAAAAAAGAAATGTCACAAACTATTTTACAACAAGACTGAAAAGGAAAAGTTTCCCCTCAAAGTCTTTCTTCTTTAAACAAAACTGTCACTGAGTATTTCTAGTTAGTATTGGTCGTACAAATATGATTTTCTTTAAATAATTTAATCCTGTTTTTCTATCTTCCCTGTCTCTACCTCATTTGTAAAAAGGCAGATGAAGTAAAAACTCAGAAAATAACTGTTTGAAACTAACAAAATAATAAATGTGTCTATCTGCTTTCCTAGTTAGATAAAAACCAGAACCTCTTATTAAAAGTAGCATACACATGTGAGTTAATCCAATATAAAATGCTCCTCAGAACAGTAGTGTCACGGTTGGATGCACTGCTATCTAAAAAATGCAAAAATTCACTGAAAACTAAAGCAAAACAACTTAATTTACTTAGCTGTACCTGCTCATCTCTTTGTCTCCACTCTTGCCAATTTTCTTCTCGTGAATCCTTCTGTACTGGGTTTGGTAATGAAAGCTCATGTTGAGCATTACAAATGGCATGGGAGGATTTCTGCGGAATTTTCTTAAAAGCAAGATTCCTGAGCTATGGAAAAAAACAAAAAATATATATTAAATTCAGTTTACCAATACTGGGATACTAATGATTTTTTTGGAAGTTAAGAAATATTTTTATACTTCTAAATACTCATTATGCTAACTCACAAAGTCACTATGTGAACTTTTGTAATCTTTGTAGAATTTCACCAGCATTTGTGAAAATTTTGATGGATTTCTAGATGAAATGATTAGTAAGTAAAAATGGATTATACTCTTATACCACCATTTGAACCAATTTAATGATCCTGGTTTACTAAAGGGTTTATAGGAATAGAGAACAGGATAACAAGTGTGCTCTTAAAATACAAAACAATAAAGTTCAGTAAGATTAAACTTTAATGACTTATAAATTAAAAGTTTAAACAGTGAAAGAAGATAGCTTGAGGAACTCTAGCAACTACTTTGCTAGTCCTGAAAAATACAGAGCCTACAACTAGCAATATATGCTTAGGAAAATACTTTAATTGGTTACAACAGTCCAGTGGGGAAAGAGGACAAACCAAAAAGGTCTGTCTTAGGTGATACAGATTGCTCTACATTATTAAGTTCGAGGAACTTTAAAAATATGACAAGAGACAGAGCAGTTCAAACATTCATGCCCCATGATTATCTCATTACAGATGTCTGCTGTTTACATTTAATGTAGAATAATGAGCTTCCAATGCAGCAGACATTAGCGTCTACCCTAACAATGTTTGCAAGGTAAAAAGTTCCAGTGAGAACAGATGCTCATTTTGTTCCGCTTATATTGTAAAGACTGTAGCAGTTTCCTCTGTATCTCTAAAAGGGAAAAAAACAAAAACAAAACTTGTGATCTAATAGCTTTGTGAAAGCTAGATTTTTCCAATAAAAGCAATGGATAAGTTTTTCAAAAAATACAGGGCCTAGCCCACAAAGTAACATAATGAATTAAAACTGTACTGGCCAAGCCACTCCCAACAGTAAGAATCATCTGAGACAGAGCGGTTGAAACAGGGAGAAAAGTACTAAGAGGCTATTATGGATTAAATTGTATTCCCTCAAAAAATATGTTGTAGGCCTAACTCTTGCTGTCTATGAATATGACCTCATTTAGAAAAAGGATCTTTGCAAATATAATCCCGTTAAGGTTAAACTGAATTAAGGCTGGGCCCTAGTGAATGAAAGGTACAAAGATATATGAAGCCAAGGAACACTGAGGATGACAGCTACCGTAAGAAGCTAGGAAGAGGAGAGAGGAAAGGAAGGATTCTACTCAGAAAGAGCCTGGTCCTGTTAACACCATGGTTGGAACTTCCAGCCTCTAGAACTGTTAAGAGAATACATTTCTGTTGTTTTAAGTCACCCAGCTTGTGGCATTTTGTTACAGAAGTCCTAAGAAACCAATAAAGAGACTTTAAATCAAGGATCAACAATTTGACTGATAATCAACAGACTAATCTGCTGGAGGGAGTGATGAGATACAAATACTGCTTTAAGCAGGTGGTTTCTGCTGTGGGAAAGCCAGAGTAGAGGAGATGCTGCTAGAGATGAAGCCATGGCAGGTTCAGTGCTGATTTATTACTGAAAATAGACTGACAGAACTATAGCTACACAAGTGGGAAGGGAGGATCCTCAGGCTCATTCTCAGTAATGCAATGTAAACCCCACTATTACCTTATTTTCTGTTCCCCCAAATCATCTTTAATTCCAAAAAGAAAATGGTAGGCAATCAAAAGTTCTGTAAGACTGGACTTCTGAAAGGTTATATAGTGAGAAAAATGTCTTTTAAAAAAGTGACCCTGTGTGGCAAAATTTTAAAGAGGTACTCAGAAAGCAATGGTGATGGAAATTAACAAATTGAAAAGGCTTTTTCACAGTCTTGGTATATTATAAAATGAATATAGAGAGGGAAAAAAACACTTTTACTACTTCTCTTATTCAGTGATAAGAGAAAGGTCCTTACATACCTTCGGCTCTATTAAAAGATAAACACAGGCTAGAGTCGTTTTTCAGTATTACTTTTAAAAATAAATGGGCACATTACATGTTGGTCATATAACTCATGCTAGGAGTATTTAGGGGAGAAGGATCTGCCATGTACTTACTACTCTTAAGAAACAGATGACAAAAAAAAAAGAAACAGATGACAAACGCATAAAAATGTATGCATTTCAAGGCTAGTCATAGGATTATTATCTATAATAGTAAAAAAAAGGGGAAACCTAAATGTTTATCACAATAGTCTGATTAAGTAAACTGTGACAAAGCCACATACTTTTAAATAATGTGGACTCACTTAAAATAATGTTGATTTTTATTTACTCACATGGAAAACTGTTCATGCTAATTTTTAAAAAGCCAGTTATAAAAGTCTATTATATAATTAATTTTCATTTAAGTTAAATATGAATGTAGATATGTGTGTACATGTCTATATATCCAAAAAACATATATATGTGTACAGAAAACACATACCAAAATATTAATTTGTTATATCTCTAGTTATAGTCCCTAGAGAATATTTTTATTTTATATTCACAATTGATGTTTTTTTATATATTTTTTATTTTATATTCACAAATGATCTTTGTTTCATTTAAAGACTTCCTGTGTTTTTCAGGAACTTTCTGGAATGAGCACATAAGCTTCCATAGACCAGGAAAAAAAAGGTGTTCAATATGTTCATTACATTAGACTTCAAATACATACAAATTCATATATTTATATATACATTATAGTAATAATTACCAAGTACCTATGGACCAGAAACTGTGGATACATGGATTAACAAGATAGTAACTGTCCTCTTCATGCTTACAATCTACTGCGAAAGCAGACATGAAATAATTACAATTGCTACCTCATTTGCTTCACTCTGCTGCTGTTCCTTCTTTTTTCTTCTTTTCTCTCTTTTTTTCTCATTTGTAGTTGATTTATTTGTTTGAGACTTTCCAGTATTTCGACCTTTGCCTTTTCCAGGCTCAGAATCAGAACCACTGCCACTATCCACTTGCAACAACGCAAAACGAGAGGCAGTAGTGGGGACAGAACTAAGTACTGCTGAGGCCATTGTAAAGATTTCCTTTCAAAATACTTCTGTCAAGAATAATTCCTGTGGGAAGGGAGAAAGGAGGTAGATGAGTAAACACAGTAAAATCTGTTTTAGATTTCAGAACAAACAGAAATATACACACACTTCTCCTGATACTAGATTTAGTAACATTTGGATTCATACCCACAGTCCTACTGGCAATAACATACTTTTTAAACTTAACAACATAAAATTGTATAATATAAAACAAAAAATTATATACTGAGATTTCACAATTATTACAAGGCTACCACCTTCATATTCATTTTTCCATACAGTTCCCCCAAATTAGTGACTTACCTCTTTCTTTTAAATATGCCACCATATATCTATGAAGTACATCCTAAGTCTGCCATAATACGTACATATATTTATGGAGAACATCCTAAATCAATACAGTTTGTTAATACAATGAAAAAGTACGTATATCATTTTTCACTGCACTAGAGATCACTGGTCCTGCTGCTGCTGCTAAATCGCTTCAGTCGTGTCCGACTCTGTGCGACCCCATACACGGCAGCCCACCAGGCTCCCCTGTCCCTGAGATTCTCCAGGAAAGGACACTGGAGTGGGTTGCCATTTCCTTCTCCAATGCATGAAAGTGAAAAGTGAAAGTGAAGTCGCCCAGTTGTGTAAGACCCTTAGCGACCCCATGGACTGCAGCCCACCACATTCCTCCAGCCACAAGATTCTCCGGCAAGAGTACTGGAGTGAGGTGCCATTTCCTTCTCCCACCACTGGTCCTACTACATGCTTATCCTCAACTTCGAACACAGGGAAAAAGGAGTAGGAAAGGAAGAACATTCTTATCATATAAAAATTCTGCCTTAAGTTTGATTCTAGAGTGACGGCAAAATAGAGAGCTTACCCTGGAGAAAGGAAATGGCAACCCACTCCAGTATCTTGCCTGGGAAATCCCATGGACCGAGGAGCCTGGCAGGCTACAGTCCACGGGTGGCAAGAGTCAGTCAGACACTACTTAGCAATTAAACCAACAGCACCACGACACATGCAAAGCCTGAAAATATTCATAACCAACAGAACCACACATCAAGAATTACTGAAGGAGGTTCTCTAAGTTACAGCGAAAATCATCCCAGACAGAAATGTGGCTCTTCACAATAGACAGAATAATACTGGAAATAGTCACTACACTGATTAAGTTCATAAAAGTTTCTTCTATGTAAATGTCCCTAAAGCAAGACTATTACAACAAAAATTATTATATATATATATAAATTATATATGTAAAATTAAAACTATGTAATATATAAATATATAAATTATATATATTAAAACATATTATAACAAAAATAATAGCATATATTATTTTTATAATTATACATGCAAAAATAAAATGTGTTCTCTCAATAGTTTAAAAAAGAGAACTTAAATTCTCTCAACCAAAGGAAACTATTCAAAATCACCTTCTACCGTTATCTTTTAGTTAACTAATCTCAGTGCACCCTTTCAGTTTTTTTTCTTTGATTGTAGCTAATTCACAATGCTGTGCTAGTTTCAAGCATACAGGGAAATGATTCAGTTATTTATATACATGTATATATTTATGCTCAATTATTTAAATAAATAAATAAATATATATATATATATAAAATTTATGGAGCTTCCTAGTGGCTCAGTGCTAAAGAATCCACCTGCCAATGCAGGAGATGCTGGTCCAATCCCCATGTCAGGAAGATCCCCTGGAGAAGGAAATGGCAACCCACTCCAGTTTTCTTGCCTGGGAAATATTGTAAACAGTGCCCAATGTTCACAGCAGCACTATTAACAATAGCCAAGACATGGAAACAACCTAAACGTCCATCAACAGATGAATGGATAAAGAAGATGTATGTGTGTGCATGGTGGTGAAGGTGAAGTCACTCAGTCCTGTCCGACTCTTTGCAACCCGTTGACTGTAGCCCACCAAGCTCCTCTGTCCATGGGATTCTCCAGGCAAGAATACTGAAGTGGGTTGCTATTTCCTCCTCCAGAGGATCTTCCTGACCCAGGGATCGAACCCAGGTCTCCCACATTGCAGGCAGACGCTTTAACTTCTGCACCGTAATCCAAGTCATCTGTTTGTGATATACAAACACAATGGAATAATACTCATCCATAAAAGAGAATGAAATAATGCCACTGTAACAACATGAACCTACATATGATCCCATTACATGAAGTAAATATGACAAAGACAACTATCATATAATATCACTTATATCTGGAAACTAAAAAAATAATACAAATGAATTTCTTTACAAAACAGAAATAGACTCACAGACATAGAAAACGAACTCATTCTTACCACAGGTGATAGAAGGGGTGAGGGGAAGTTTAAATTAGTTTGGGATTAACATTGTCACACTATGATATATAAAACAGGTAAACAACAAGCACCTACTGTATAGCAGAGGGAACTATATTCAATCTGTAAACAATGCTGCTATGAAAACTGGGTGCCTTCATGGATTACAGCTTTGTCATGGTGTAGTGGCTTGCATAACTCAATGAAGCTATGAGCCATGCTGTGCAGGGCTACCCAAGATGGAAGGGTCATAGTGAAAAGTTCTGACAAAATGCGGTCCACTGGAAGAGGATATGGCAAATCATTACTGATTCAAGAAGCCCATGAACAGTATGAAAAGGCAAAAATATATGACACCAGAAGATGAGCCCCGCAGGCCAGAAGGTGCCCAGTACACTACTGGGGAAGAGTGGAGGGCAATTACTAACAGCTCCAGAAAGAATGAAGCAGCTGGGTCAAAGCGGAAACAATGCTCAGGTGTGGATGTATCTGGTGATGAAAGTAAAGTCTGACATTGTAAAGAACAACACTGCATAGGAACCTGGAATGTTAGGTCCATGAATCAAGGTAAATTGGGCATGGTCAAGCAGGAGATGGCAAGAGTGAACATCGACATCTTAGGAAATCAGTGAACTAAAATGGACGGGAATGGGCAAATAAAATTCGGATAACCACTACATCCACTACTGTGGGCAAGAATCCCTTCAGTTCAGTTCAGTCACTCAGTCGTGTCCGACTCTTTGCGACCCCATGAATCGCAGTACACCAGGCCTCCCTGTCCATCACCAAATCCCAGAGTTCATTCAAACTCACATCCATCGAGTCGGTGATGCCAACCAGCCATCTCATCCTCTGTCGTCCCCTTCTCCTCCTGCCCCCAATCCCTCCCAGCATCAGTCTTTTTCAATGAGAACTTTTTGCATGAGGTGGCCAAAGTATTGGAGTTTCAGCTTTAGCATCATTCCTTCCAAAGAAATCCCAGGGCTGATCTCCTTGCAGTCCAAGGGACTCTCAAGAGTCTTCTCCAACACCACAGTTCAAAAGCATCAATTCTTCGGCACTCAACTTTCTTCACAGTCCAACTCTCACATCCATACACGACCACTGGAAAAACCATAGCCTTGACTAGACAGACCTTTGTTGGCAAAGTAATGTCTCTGCTTTTGAATATGCTATCTAGGTTGGTCGTAACTTTCCTTCTAAGGAGTAAGCATCTTTTAATTTCATGGCTGCAGTCACCATCTGCAGTGATTTTGGAGCCCAGAAAAATAAAGTCTGACACTGTTTCCACTGTTTCTCCATCTATTTGCCATGAAGGGATGGGACCAGATGCCATGATCTTCGTTTTCTGAATGTTGAGCTTTCAGCCAACTTTTTTGCTCTCCTCTTTCACTTTCATCAAGAGGCTTTTTAGTTCCTCTTCTCTTTCTGCCATAAGGGTGGTGTCATCTGCATATCTGAGGTGATTGAGATTTCTCCTGGCAATCTTGATTCCAGCTTGTGCTTCTTCCAGCCCAGCGTTTCTCATGATGTACTCTGCAGAGAAATTAAATAAGCAGGGTGACAATATACGGCCTTGACGTACTCCTTTTCCTATTTGGAACCAGTCTGTTGTTCCATGTCCAGTTCTAATTGTTGCTTCCTGACCTGCATATGGGTTTCTCAAGAGGAAGAGTATCCCTCGTCAACAAAAGAATCTGAAATGCGGTACTTGGGTGCAACCTGATAAACAACAGAGTGATCGCAAATCATTTCCAAGGCAAACCACACATATTCACCCTATGATATATAAAACAGGTAAACAACAAGCACCTACTGTATAGCAGAGGGAATTATATTCAACTTGTAAACAACGCTGCTATGAAAACAGCATGGCTTATAGCTTCACTGAGTTATGCAAGCCAGTATGCCATGATAAAGCTGTAATCCATGAAGCCACCCAGTTACAGTAGGTGCTTGTTGTTTACCTGTTTTATATATCAAAGTGTTAATATGTTAATCCCAAACTAATTTAACCTTCCCCTCACCCATTCTATCAACATTACAGTAATACAAGTCTATTCCCCAACCACTGATGCCAAAGAAGTTGAAGTTGACCAGTTCTATGAAGACTATAAGATCTTCTAGAATTAATACCAAAAAAGATGAAAGATGTCCTTTTCATCATTGGGATCAGAAGACAAAAGTAGGAAGTCAACAGATATCCGGAATAACAATCAAGTTTGGTCTTGGAGTACAAAATGAAGCAGGACAAAGGCCAACAGAGTTTTGTTAAGAGAAGATGCTGGTCACAGCAACCCCCCTTTTCCAACCCAAGGGATTTCTCTTCACATGGACATCATCAGATAGATAATAATGAAAACAGACTGAATACGTTTTCTTTGCAGCCAAAGATGGAGAAGCTCTATACAGTCAGTGAAAACAAGACCTGGAGCTGGCTGTGGCTCAGATCAAATTTCAGGCTTAAAATGAAGCAAGTAGGGAAAACCACCAGGCCATTCAGGTATGACCTAAATCAAATCCCTTATAACGACACAATGGAGGTGATGAATAGATTTAAGGGATTAGATCTGGTAGAGACAGTGACTGAAGAACAATGGACAGAGGTTCAGTAGGCCGTGACCCAAAACCATCCCAAACAAAAAGAAGCGTAAGAAGGCAGGGTGGTTGTCTCAGGAGGCCTTACAAATGACTCAGGAAAGAAGAGAAGCAAAAAGCAAGGGAGGAAGGGGAAGATATCCAAATGAATGCAGAGTTACAGAGAACAGCAAGGAAAGGTAAGAAGGCCTTCCTAAGTGAACAATGCAAAGAAACAGAGGAAAACGATAGAAGGGAAAGACTAGAGATATCAAGAAAATTCCTTCTTTCGCTTCCAGAAAACTGAATATACCAAGGGAACATTTCATGCCAAGATGGCCACAATAAAGGACAGAAATAGTATGGACCTACCAGAAACAGAAGATATTAAAAAGAAGTGGCAAGAATACACAGAAGAACTATACAAAAAAGATCTTCATAAGCCAGATAACCACAACGGTGTGATCACTCACCCAGAGCCAGACATTTTGGAGTGTGAAGTCAAGTGGGCCTTAGAAAGCACCACTACGAACAAAGCTAGTGGAGGTGTTGGAATTCCACCTGAGCTTTTTCAAATCCTAAAAGATGATGCTGTGAAAGTGCTGCACTCAATTACGCCACCAAATTTGGAAAATTCAGCAGTGGCCAGGACTGGAAAAGGTCAGTTTTCATTCCAATCCCAAAGAAAGGCAGTGCCAAAGAATGTTCAAACTACCGCACAATTGCACTCATTTCATATGCTAGCAAAGTAATGCTCAAAATTCTCCAAGCCAGGCTTTAGCAATACGTGAACCATGAACTTTCAGATGTTCAAGCTGGATTTAGAAAAGGCAGAGGAACCAGAGATCAAATTGCCAACATCCGATGGATCATAGAAAATGCCAGAGAATTCCAGGAAAACATCTGCTTTTGCTTCACTGACTACACTAAAGCCTTTAACTGTGTGAAATTAAAAGACACTTACTCCTTGGAAGAAAAGTTATGACCAACCTAGATAGCATATTGAAAAGCAGAGACATTACTTTGCCAACAAAGGTCCGTCTAGTCAAGGCTATGGTTTTTCCAGTGGTCATGTATGGATGTGAGAGTTGGACTGTGAAGAAAGCTGAGTGCCGAAGAATTGATGCTTTTGAACTGTGGTGTTGGAGAAGACTCTTGAGAGTCCCTTGGACAGCAAGGAGATCAAATCAGTCAATCCTAAAGGATGCCACCCCTGAATATTCTTTTGAAGGACTCCTGCTGAACCTGAAACTCCGATACTCTGGCCACCTGATGTGAAGAGCTGACTCACTGGAAAGACCCTGATGCTGGGAAAGACTGAAGGCAAAAGAGGAAAGGGGTAGCAGAGGATGATATGGTTAGATAGCAGCAATGGACATGAGTTAGCATCAATGGACTGACCCAATGGTCATGAGTTTGAGCAAACTCTGCGAGACAGTGGAAGACAAAGGAGCCTGGATTGCTGCAGTCCATGGGGTTGCAAACAATCAGACATGACTCAGCAACTGAACACAACAACAAATTAACACTGGGGTACACATATCTTTCTGAATTAAAGTTTTCTCTGGATAAATGCCCAGGTTGGGATTGCTGGATCATATAGTAGTAACTCTGTTTTTAGTTTTTTAAGGAGCCTCCGTACTGTTCTCCACCGTGGCTGCACCAATTCCTATTCCCACCAACAGCATAAAAGTGTTCTTTTTCTCCACACCTTCTCCAGCATTTATTATTTGTAGATTTTTTTTTAGATGACAGTCATTCTGACTGGTGTGAAATGATACCTCATTGCAGTTTTGGTCTGCATTTCCCTAATAACTAGGCACATCTTTTCATGTGCCTGTAGGCCACCTGTATGTTGTCTTTGAAGAAATGTCCATTTAGGTCTTCTGCCTATTTTCTGATTGGGTTGCCTTTTTGATATCAAGCTGTATTAGCTCTTTATGTATTTTAGAAATTAATCCCTTATTGGTACCTTTCAGCTTTTAAAGAAATTTTTAAACTTATGATATCAAAGGTCCTCTAATAAAAGAATATATATATATATAAAATTGAGTCATTTTATTTACACTAGAAACACAACACTGTAAATCAACTAGACAACAAAATTTTTTTTAAAAAAGGTCCTCTAGTAATATCTAACCCAAATCCTTTGGCTTTACAGATGAGACAACTGGTACTTAGACTGGTTAAGCCATTCTGCAACTTACTGTCAAAGTCAGGACCAGAAATTAGATTTGCTTACATTCTGAAATTTCTAAGAAGCCTTGTAACTACTAGAAGGCTTAAGTACTCTCAGTTCAAAATAAACAGATTTTCTTAATTGTGAAATTCATAAATGTTTTACTTTGAAATGTATTGAATATATAACTGAATAAAATATTAAGTTTAAAAAAACTAAAGGAACACTTCAAGTAACCAGTACTGAGATTAATGAAATGTTAACCTACCATATGGGTCTCCCCAATAGCATCCCCCTAACACCCAACCTGTTCAAAGATAATTTATTATCCTGATTTGTGTGTTATTTATTCCTTATTCTTTATAGTTTTATCATGTCTGCCTTGAGCCACAGTGCTCACACCTAAACGACTACTGTTATTTCCACAATATCCTACTGCTTACCCAGGACATCCTACTTATTCATTGCAGAAGGAGACTGTTTAAAAGTGTGAATACCAGGAGGTAAGGATCATTAAGGTACATTTTGAAAGCTAACCACACACTATGGTTATCATGTTTTCACCCCCCAGGAGGAAACAAAAATGACAAGCATATATTCAATGTTTTATCTTAACCTAACAATCGAGAAATTATTTAGAAATTTTTCAGTTTTTTGTTAAACAAAAAAATCAAAAGAAAAGGGAAAATCAAAAGAAGAGCTGATATTTGAAGATGCCATCTAATAGTTACAAAACCAAAGTATTTTTATTATAATATCATGTTAATACCTATTGTTCCTATGCCCAGAAATAAATGAATTAAGATAAAATACCACAACATACAGAGATGACATTACACCAACAAAATTAAGACATATTTTTAGGCTTAACTCTTTCCCACAAACATGAGAATTAAGGCTTTGTAAGTTATTAAAAGGGAGAAAAATACTACAAAATGAAAAGAAATTTTCAGACTCAAAAATATTATAGAAAACATTAATTCTGCTTCCACTTCAACATGCCATGTTAAAATCCTGTTAAGTTTTAGTAGTTCTGACCCATTTTAGGTTCACTAATCCTACACAGTTGTTCTACAACTACCGTATTTAATTTTAACTCTTGCAACTATAAATTGCATATGATAGCTATTCAAAAATATTCACTGCCCCTCCCTGAAAAAGAATTATGTATCACTCTCATGTTGAATGCAGACATGGCCAATGTGACTTCCCAGTGAAATGTAAGCTTTAAAAGCCAGAGCATGGTGAGCCATGTTTTTTCTCTGCTTCTGTTACTGCAGAAGCATATGCTGAGATGAAGTCTCCATCAGTCAAGTCTGATGGAGTCTGAAACTACAGTGAAAAAAAATCTCCTTACTAACCTGTAATGGATATGTAGCTTGAGTAGGAAAGCAACTTTGCTGCTTTAAGCTGCTGAGGTTTTCAGGTTGTCACTGCAATATTATCTAACCTTATCATCACTAATAGCTTACACAAGTACACTTCCTCTTCAATTTAGGACTGATACCAAAACTGAATTTCATTTCTGGATTGTCCTGCATGAGTGAAATGTTCACAGACATTCTAAACATCTCTTACAAGCTCACAGAAATTGTTTTTCTTTGAAATGAAAAGAAAAAAGTTTTTGGCCCTGGGAATTTGCGGTTGAGCCACTGAAAAGAGTCAAAGACCTAAAGATTTTATCTAACACACTACATGAGGAAAACACCAATCTACCTGAAACCCAAGAATCACAGTAGTGACTATGTCTTAAATAGTGGACACACGTGACAAGCAACAAATGTTTCCTGAATAAATGAGAAGAAATAATAAAAGTGAAAAGAAAGCATTAGAATACATCGTGTTAACTAAGAATCAGTGATAAACACTCAAAATAACTTATTCTGATTAGGCAGCTACCTATGCTACACCTTAGCAACCCATGTGCTTAACTAATGAAAGGTAGATAGAAAGGGGGAAATGTTCACCTGCAATGATCCCTTGTTTGGTCAGGGGCTACAGGTGGGATAAGAGAAGAGTGGTAGCTACCTGTACTAGACTTTATATAATCGTAAAATTAAAGACAAAAAATAGCTCTACTTAGCAGCTGAGGAGTAGAGAGACGGGACAACTGGAAGGGCTCATCAACTGTATCATATGTTCTACTTTAAAAACAAAAGTGATAAACAGACAACACATCAACTCCCTCATTAGTCATGAGAGGAATCCATATATCAAAAATGTATATAACATACACTAACCAATACTTCACAAGTGGGAAGAGGGGTGAAATGTAAACTTTAAATGAAAGAAGGAAATAAAAATAATCCCCAGTTTGTAAACATGTTAGTTGTTTGCTAAGTCACTTCAGTCATGTCTGACTCTGTGCGACCCCACAGACAGCAGCCCACCAAGCTCCCCCGTCCCTGGGATCATCCAGGCAAGAACATTGGAGTGGGTTGCCATTTCCTTCTCCAATGCATGAAAGTGAAAAGAGAAAGAGAAGTCGCTCAGTCGTGTCCAACTCTTAGCGACCCCATGGACTGCAGCCTACCAGGCTCCTCTGTCCATGGGATTTTCCAGGCAAAAGTACTGGAGTGGGGCGCCATGAGATGCATGGGGCTACCCATGATGCCTATCTTCCTTTCTATAGTTTTCATTATTTTCCCAAATAGTCTACAGTGACTTTCTATAAGAAAAAAAAAAATCTCATCTTGAAAAGGGAAAATGGCTATCTATACCCAAATTCAAACAGGAAAACATAATATAATCAATGCAATATTGATTTTTCTGCCCTGTGTCAAAACTTAGAAAGGGCAACTACAGGTCAGAATTAACAATGACATGCCTCAGGTCCCTTATGTTAGTGACTGAGAAGACAAATGACAGAAAGCAATTGTTAAAGACTGATTATGTTTTTAAGAGAACACTGCCTTCATTAACAAATTTTTCTGAATTTACAAAAAAAAAAAATCATGTCATATAATCCAGGAACTCATTTGAAACTACTTTTTAAAAATCTTAAAGAGAAAAAGAGACAAATAAGCAGACCACAAAAACATTAGACTTTTAAAGACACTATTTCAGGGAAAGGGCTAGGGTCAATACTCTTGTGAGGGTAGGGTTAGCGGTCTTGTGTCCTACACGTCTGCATCTCCACCTACAGTCATATCAAAGAGACACTTAGGTAAACAGATGCAAAAGGAGCTCTTCTCCCTCCACCATTTTCCCGTTCTTTCTCTGTCACATGGTCTTTAAAATCTACGTAATCAAATGCTCAGATATTTATATACATACACTTAAATAACATGGAGATAATTAAAGTACACAAAACAAAAATACAGTACACATGCACTAAGTTACCTACATTGGTCAGTCTATGAATGTAATGGCTGGTGTTCTATGTTAAACAGTTACACATTACTAAAATACTACACAAATCAGTTTTTTTGGTCCAGAAATATAATATCATTTTCTGTTTATCCCTCTTCCTATTAAGTTTTCTTTTAAAAATAATGTCAAGGCTAATTTAAATAGTTGAAGGAAGACAAAAGTTCACAAGATAACTTGAAAACAAATGCACAATAAGTTTACAAATATAAACATGCAGGCAACTCATCACATGAAGTGCAATATTTTATACTTTCTTAATGAACACCATTAGTAAAAACTATTCCTCTATACTTGAAATTGCAGTAATATCAAATGACAGGGAAGTCTCCACTTTATACTCAGTACTAGAAAAAAATTACTTATTATTAATATTAGAATTTTCAAATTCTAATATTAGGATTATCTAGAATTAGGATTTTCAAAAGCAACTGTCCTTCCTCAGACATTGTATTCCACCAAAACAATTACTTAGGACTTCCTTGGTGGCACAGTAGATAAGAATCTGTCTGCCAACACAGGACACACGGGTTCAATCCCTGGTCTGGGAAGACTGCACATGCCATATAGCAGCTAAGCCAGTGCACCACAACTACTGAGCTGGAGCACCTAGAGCCCCTGCTCCACGACAAAAGAAGCCACCACAATGAGAAGCCTGTGAACTGCAACTAGAGAGCAGCCCCCGCTCACCAAACCAGAGAAAGCCTGTGCACAACAATGAAGACCTAGCATAGCCAAAAATAAATAAACAACAACAACAAAACTATTTAAAACTTCCTGACCACACATTTAATTTTACTTGTTTATAGCTTTTTGCTATGAATTTTGCCTAAAATGTTCTATATCTCTTCCACTTACAACCTGTATTGGGTTAGCCACAAAGTTTTTTTCTGTGGTTTTTCCATAAGATCTTACAGAAAAACCTAAAGGAACTTTTTGGCCTACCCAGTATTTGTTCCTCAAACTCTTGCTCAGGTGCTAGCATCTCTAAAATGCTTCTTCTAACCTGCCTGTTTAATCGTTTCCTCCTCTGCAATATTTCTGTACTTTATATTTACATTTATTACTGGATAGATTTAATTAAAATTATGTTTATTGTGCCCAGCTCTTTATAATTCTGATTTCAACATCCTGAAAGGCAAGGGCCTCTTCTTTCCATCCCCAACAAAATCACAGGACCTGGCACACAAAAGATATGTTTATTGAATTTGGTTTTTTAAAAAATATTTACATTCCCCAAGTACACAGGTATCTACACATTCAAAGACCTGCTCTAAAATAGAATGTAGCAAAATGCAAAGTGCACTAGAGATAATCCTCAATTCCCAAAATGCAAATGTGAGTTAATAGTGGTTATTAGCAGTTCAAAGTTGCAAGTGCCATTCTACTAACTCATCATCACAACTAATTTTGTTTAGAAGGTATATTTATTCAGGAAACAGAACTGGTTTTAAAGCATTAATTTAAAAGAACTAGAATACACCAGGAGCTTAAGTAAATACGTTTTTTAAATGAATAGCCTAAACTTCAAGAAGCAGGTTTTATAAACGGCTGAGCCTCTTGGGTTCCTCTACCAAAGTTCTGAGAAGTGCCACTATGATATTATTCTTCTTGACTATGATCATTCTAGGGTCAAGAAAGATGGTAGCAGTAGCCATCCTTCAGTCCAGGGAACCATAATTAGGGCACTTCAAAACTGATATATGTATACGTTCCTCAATCAAGAACAACCAAAGATATCCTTTTTATAAAAACGATAGTGATCTTCCACTAACATAACCAACCAGTAAGCCTGGTGAAAAAAGAAATGAATACAGTGTGGTCTCATTGAAAAGTAGCTTAGATTTTAAAAAACAAAAGCCATAAAATGAAATGGCACTGAGTATGAGTGACTTAATATCTGGTGAAAATTTTTTATTGTATTTTTTTCATGTTCTGTTCCTCAAATAAGGCAACTACACAATATCTTTCATTTTGGCGTCTTATAAACTAAGGTTCACGACCAGTAAGTGCCAGGAACATACCCAAACTATGCTTTCAACGAACTTAATACAAACAGACATTTCTTTCCTTCATAGTTCAATACTGTCTCCCATCTCTAACCTTAAGCATCTAATTTCTGTGGATTGAAACACCTAAGCAAAAAGTCCACGCAGGTACTGAGGAACTAAGGGATTCTCCCATGAATAAAGCACACGTAGTTTCATTAGTCCCAATGATCTCTTCCTGCTCAACTTCTGAATTCTTCACTCTTTACAAAGTGAAGCCACCTGATTGATGTCTTACAGCTAAGTTTGTTGTTAACAAATAGGACATCATCTTCCGTAAATCAGGATCTGACTAATGCGAGCTTATGTGTTATGAACTTCTTGAGAAAAAAAAAAATTCTGTATTTCTATAGATTTTTTATATTTTTAATTGCCACGAAGTTTAATATTCGTATAGCTGGCAAGTCGAATTTATTAAACTGACGATTCAGGTTACACTTACAAGCACGTTTACTATGTAAAGAAGCAGACAATAATGAAAAGTGTAGAGAATATTTCCGTGGCTGTCCAGTAGAGGAAAGACGATTTTTCTCATTACTGCTTCTAAGGAAAGCCATAGCACTTACTCAGTTGGAGACTCTAGGTAAAGTTAAAAATGAAAAATCTAAAAGAAGTTGGAGAGAAAACACAATTTAATAAGCCATTTACTGTTCAATATCGACCAAGACCCCTAAGAGTTAGAGATGACAAAATTTCTGGAAGACTGCTTATTACAAACAGTAACTGCAAAAAAAAAAAAAAAAATTCAAAACTCTTCTCTTTTTTCAATAGCTAGCGGGAGACGGAGGAGCACTTTATTCAAGAAGTAATTTACTATACCTCATGCATGAACGAAAGCCAAATTTCACCCATAGGCTGTTAACCGATGTTCCCAAACTTACTCTCGCAAAGTACAAACGAGAAAGAAACAGGGCTGGGAGAGACCGAACTCTGGCAAAGAAGCGGTTTCAAAACCTGCAACGGAGAAAAACAGCGAGTCGGGTTGTTGCTCCAGAAATTTCTGAGCGCCTGGCTTCCCGGGAGGGAGAGCGATGCCCGCGGCGGGGAGGGGGCGGCGGCACCTGTCACTCGGCGGCCCCGCGACCGCGGTCGCCCCCTGGCCCGGCCCCCGCGGGGTCTCGGGAGGCGCAGGCACCGCCGGTGCGCCCGGGCCTGGGGTCGGCGCGGGTCTCTCTCCGCCGCCCCCGAGCTGGGCGCCTAGGGCCTTCCTGAGGAGCGGCCCTCCCGCGCACTCTGCCCAGTGGCTCCGGCCAGCGGGGCCCGTCGCCTCAAGCCGAGTCCCCAACTGCCGAGCCGAGGCGCCCGGAGCGGCGCGGCCGGGCCGCCACCACTGCCTCAGGGACGCCGGAGCTGACCCCCCGTGAGGCGGCCCGCCCTTCGCGTACTCACCGGGCCTCCCCCGCCGCCGGCCCGGTCCTCCTCTCCCTCCTCCCCCCGCCGCCGCCACCGCCGCTCCGCGGCTCCCGGGGCGGCCGCACTGGGCGTTGGGACTGCGCTGGGTCAAGTGTCGGGGGCAGGGGCGGGCTCGCACCGAGCAGGGGTCGCGCGGCGGCCCCGCGAGCGGGCGCCGAGCACTAACGGGCCCCGGGGCGTCGCGCCGGGCGGACGGCGGCAGGGAGCGCGTCTGCGGGCCGCGGTGAGGGGCGGAGAGAGCGCGGCCGTGAGCCGAGGGCGGGAGGGAAGTCCCGGCTGAGGGGGCGGCGTGAGAGCCGCGGGGCGGAGCAGGGGAGGGGCCTGGCGCGCCCGCCGCCGCGCGCTGGGGTTTGTTTATTTTCTCGGTTGGTTGCGGCGCTGGCGCGTGGGTAGAGGTTCTCCGGTGACGTGAGCGCCCAGAGTTGGGGGAAAGGACCAGAACCACCTGCTGGAGACGGGGAGCTACGGGGGCCGGGCAGGGTCCAAACGTCTCACGTAGGCGGCGGCGCCGCGGTCTTCTGGGTTACCGGGAAGGGGAGAGTTTTCCCGGAGTGAGTGGGAAGGAGGGAGGTCTCCCGAGAGAATAGGACTCCAGGCCGCTCCCCCGCAGGTCGGCGGCTTCACCTGCATCGCGGAGAACTGAGAGCCCTGCCGTGGAAGGAGGCCCGGGGAACATGGGGGCCCGAATTCCCAGCCTTTCGGGGGCCCGACCTCCGGTCGGTTAAGTAGGGATGGTCCTGCAAACAAGATTTGAATAGAAAGGCTGCATCAGCTCTCTGCAAGGAAAATAACGAACATGGATTAGTTAGTTCTCTGTAGAGTTATCTCCCTTAGTGTTCCATCAAGTAGTAGGATTCCCGTTGTCCAAGCCAAGTTAAGCGACTTAGCCAAAGCCTCACGTCTAATAAATGGCATAGCAGGAACCCAACTGTCCTGACTTCGTATTCTCTGCTGCTTACCGTGGCACACGTTATCTTCCTAAATCACTTTGATTTCAACTAATAGTAGACGCCCCCATAGGTAAGACGCTGCAGAATTACAGAGGGAAGTTGAAGATGTTATCCTTGCCTTCAGAATAAGGGATAAAACAGTTATACTAAAAGATAAATCATGATAGGTGCCACGAGAAAAATACAGAGTACTGCAGAATATCAGGGAACTGCTCAGACCTCTCTGGGAATGAGGAAAGAAAGGCAGTAAGGAGGAAAAGGCATTTGGGATTGACCTTGAAGGAGATAGGGATGGTTTTACAACAAGAAGAGATAGCATGAGAACATATGTGAAGGTGAATCAGTGAAAGTCATGTTAAGAAAAAGCAAATGGTAACATTCTAGGGCATGTTGAGAAGTGGCAGACAGCGAGGAGAATGGGGCCTGGAATGCTAAGTGTAAGAATTTGTCTTTAAAACATTACTTAGTTTTTGTGGTTTAAAAGATTGGAGGTTTACAGCAGGGACCTACTGTGTAGCACATGAAACTCTACTTAATGTTATGTGACAGCCTGGAGGGGAGCGGGGTTTGGGAAAGAGTGGATACATGTACATATATATGGCTGAATCCCTTCCTTGTTCACCTGAAAGTATCACAACATTGTTAATCGGCTATACCCCAATACAAAATAATAAAAGATTGGAGGTTTAAAAGCTTTGCTTTTCTTTCACCTCTCTGTAACTGGATACAGAAATTAGAGGTGGGAAAATGGTCAGATAAACTTGCAATAGGCCAGGTAAAAGGTATTGATAAATCTGGACTAAAAGGTAAAGGCAGGAGAAATTTTAAAAGAGCTTGGCTAAAAGGTAATGTGGAACAGAATCTACAGAATTTGACAATTGATTCATTGGTTTTCCAGTAAGAGGGGATAGCATAACATGCATGAAGGAGGAAGAGAAAAATAAAAGATATTGGAGGGTTTGTGTTTGGAGATAATTATAGAAGATAGAAAAAAGACAATTATCAGTAGGAACAGGAACTACTTTTTGAGAGATCAGTTTAGACTTGGGCATTTAAAGGTCTGAAAGGTTGTGGAGTCAGTCAAATAGAAGTAGACAACTAAGAAGTTGGACGTAATTTTTTGAAGTAAGGGAAAGAGGGTTGAACTAGAAGATAGTTTGGAAAGTTCAGCCTAGCAGTGATAACACTGTGAGAGAAGAGAACAAAGGACAGAATCTTGGAGAACATCATCTTTAGAACCTTGTGGTCAATGGCCCAGCAGCACTGGCATCACCAGGAGGTTTGTTGGAAAGGTGGAATCTCAGACCTGCTGAATCGGGTCTTTGATTTAACAAGAACCCCAAGTGATTGTATCACCTTGAAGTTTAAGAAGCTCAGACCTAGACGAGAAAAGCCAACAAATAAAGAAGGGATTTCATCTAGATAGAGAAGTCAACGAAGAAAGAGAGGAGGAAGTGGGAGGAGAACCAGAGTAACACAGAATCACCAAAGCAAGATACATTGGAGTTTCACAAAGACAGGGTTAGGAAGGAGTGTTGATCCCAACATCCAAAACCACAGAGGTCAAAAAAGCACCAGGAAAGAAGGTATGTTTGAATTTGTGATTAGGTGATGTAGTCATTATGACCATGTTGTTCTCACTGAAAGCTTAGACACTGCCCCTTTGGGAACAGCCTGGAAATATAATCCCTCCAGTCTCCATATGTATGGGACATCCTGAAGTAGGCTTGTGGATCTGATAGCTGGACAAAGCAGACATTCTTTTCTAGTTGCTTCTATTTTCTCAGTGAAATAAGAAACAACATCATTTTAGGGGACTGCCATTTGTTCATCACAGTGTATTCTCTCATTCTTCCTGGGCACAGAGACGTTTTTCTCAGACTTTCTTTCAGTTGTGAGTGAAGTGAAGTCGCTCAGTCGTGTCCGACTCTTTGCGACCCCGTGGACTCCCCCGTCCATGGGGTTCTCCAGGCAAGAATACTGGAGTAGGTTGCCATTTCCTTCTCTCAGTTGGGTATGGTCAAATGTGAAGTTATTGCTACTGGAATGTGAGCAGAGATGATGTGGGCTACTTCCAGGCCACTATGCCTCCTTCATTTGTTTTTTTCCTTCCTGCCAGCTAGATTATGCAAATGACTACAAGACCCTGGGATTGGGCAGACAGTAAGAAAGAAGGTGTAGAGATGAAGAAGAAGGGAATTGAGAGAAGCATGGTAAGGTTTCAGGCACTACTAAGGGCCCACATGAATTTGTAATGAGATCAGTCAGTATAGCGAGACCTTCCCAGGTGACTTAGACAGTAAAGAATCTGCCTATGGTGCAGGAGACCCAGGGTTGATCCCTGGGTCAGGAAGATACCCTGGAGAAGGGAATGGCTACCAATCCAGTATTCTTGCCTGGAGAATTCCATGGACAGAGGAGCCTGGTGGGCTACAGTCATGAAATATGTCAGTATGATTGCACATTTTTCTCCAGCCAGATTCGGTTGCTCATGTGCAGGCACTGAGTAGGCAATCTGATTACCCAGGCCTGAGATTTGGTCAGGCAAGTATGATGGGGAGAAATGGGCAAAGGGTAGTTGAAGGTAGATGCAAAGGAGCCATTCCGATTTCAGACATGGTAAGAAGGAAGGATTTGAGACGGAAAGGTGGAGAACTGAGAGCCATGGGGAACTGTGAAAAGGTGGGAGAGTGAGTGGAATGTGTTGAATAATTGCTGGAGTTTAGGTACCTTAGAGAACGACCTGAAAAAAAGAAGAGATGGGTTGGAGAGTAGCTGGCTTGAAATTAAAATTAGAAGTAATGACAAGGTATAGGGAATGACCATAAGAGTGGGTACCTGAGATGCAGAGGGCAAAGATCATTCCAAGAGAGGTCAAGGAATTGAGAGGCAGTAAGGATTTGAAAGATATACCTTGTCCTAAAATCTACAAAGATTGAAGAGCTGAATTCTCTGAGTTAGGGTGTTCAAGGCTATCAGTGCTTTAAGATATTAAACTCTGGCAGTTATGTTTCATTTACCCAAGTGTTTTAGTGTTGTGTTACTAATGTGGGATTTGTAATTGCTTCTCTTTGACCCCTTAGATTACAGACGGTAACTGCTTTCTTTAATAGGAAAGGCCCATCTGTCTGTATTATAAAACAAGCACATGCCAGGATTCCCAGTTTAAATGACTCTGCTTTAGAATTTGTCATAAATTACTCTCTTCTACCTCCAACATATATCTTCAAATAGACACTTCAAAAGTGATGCTAGTCTGGCCACAACAAATAATATGCTGTAAATACTCAACGTCTGTGAGAAAAACCTCAGCTATAGCTTAAGTTACCAATAAGTATGGATTGACTAGAGACCTGACAAGTTGAAAATAAGATTTCCTGTAGTTTAGACATGATGCACCACATTGTATAGCGTAGGTGCACTGGAGTCAGACTGCTAGGTGTTGAATCACAGAATCCATCTCAGGGTTATTGTGAAGATAAAATATATACATACACATATATATATATATATATATATATTACAAATAAGCATTTAAAAGATGGTTTAGGGATTTCCCTGGTGGTCTAGTGGTTAAGACTCCATGCTTCCAATGCAGGGGGCACAGATGTGATCCCTGATTAGGGAACTAGGATCCTGCATGCTGTACAGCACAGGCAAAACTTTTTTTTTAAAAAAGGGCCATTTAGCACATATTAAGCATTCAATAAAATTTAGGTGTATTATTATACTTATATCTAAGTTTTATAGAACTGCCTATAGTCATACTGAAATACCAGACCACCTGACCTGCCTCTTGAGAAATCTGTATGCAGGTCAGAAAGCAACAGTTAGAACTGGACATGGAACAACAGACTGGTTCCAAATAGGAACAGGAGTACGTCAAGGCTGTACATTGTCACCCTGCTTATTTAACTTCTATGCAGAGTACATCATGAGAAACGCTGGACTGGAAGAAACACAAGCTGGAATCAAGATTGCCAGGAGAAATATCAATAACCTCAGATATGCAGATGACACCACCCTTATGGCAGGAAGTGAAGAGGCACTAAAAAGCCTCTTGATAATAGTGAAAGAGGAGAGCGAAAAAGTTGGCTTAAAGCTCAACATTCAGAAAATGAAGATCATGGCATCTGGTCCCATCACTTCATGGGAAATAGATGGGGAAACAGTGGAAACAGTGTCAGACTTTATTTTTGGGGGCTCCAAAATCACTGCAGATGGTGACTGCAGCCATGAAATTAAAAGACGCTTACTCCTTGGAAGAAAAGTTATGAGCAACCTAGATAGCATATTCAAAAGCAGAGACATTATTTTGCCAACTAAGGTCCATCTAGTCAAGGCTATGGTTTTTCCTGTGGTCATGTATGGATGTGAGAGTTGGACTGTGAACAAGGCTGAGCACCAAAGAATTGATGCTTTTGAACTGTGGTGTTGGAGAAGACTCTTGAGAGTCCCTTGGACTGCAAGGAGATACAACCAGTCCATTCTGAAGGATATCAGCCCTGGGATTTCTTTCGAAGGAATGATGCTAAAGCTGAAACTCCAGGACTTTGGCCACCTCATGAGAAGAGTTGACTCATTGGAAAAGACTCTGATGCTGGGAGGGATTGGGGGCAGGAGGAGAAGGGGACGACAGAGGATGAGATGGCTGGATGGCATCACTGACTCAATGGATGTGAGTCTGAGTGAACTCCGGGAGTTGGTGATGGACAGGGAGGCCTGGCGTGCTGCAATTCATGGGGTCACAAAGAGTCAGACACGACTGAGCGACTGAACTGAACTGATAGTCATACTTGGACTTTTCTTACTTAGAAAAGATGTTCATTACATCTATGATGTTAATGGTAAGGAGACTTCCAGTTAAACGTGGTTCATTATTACACATTTTTCTTTTCTCATTAAAATGAAAGAGAAGGGATTTTTTTTTTAAGGTATAAACCCATAAAGACATAGCAAACAGGAAAAGAGATCCCTGCTGAAGAAGGATGTCAACAAACTTAGGAACATGGAAAGAGATAGATGAGTGATAACTAGTTTACCCAAACTGAGAAATTTAGTACCTAAGCTTTTGGGAGGGGTTTGAGCCAGCCAGGGTGAAACTTTTCACATCCCAGACCCTGGAAAGGCTCTGAAACTAGAGCTGCCCCCACCTCTGAAAGCAGTAGACTGGGCCTGAAAATGAGACTGTATTATGAAAGTTTTGTATTATGTATTATTGTGAAGAACAGTGGGATCCTTCTTACCCCCAGTCCCCATCTCCACTCCCTGCTGCCTCAACTCTGCATTCAGGAAGTTTGCTTTCTGGAAGGTTTGACTCAGAGCTCCTCTGGATAACAGGCAGAGCTGAGGGCAGGGGTGACTCACTCCTTAGAAAAGCAGAATTAAACGAAGTTGTGCATATTGAATTAGGAGACATATTCCCATCACCCTACCCCCACCAGTTTCTTTTCCAAATTCAGATTCATGCTGTGATCCTGTCAGGGAATTAGAAGATTCCTCTGGGTGGAAAACCAACAAGACACAAGAAAAGGCACACAAATACTGATAATTGAGAATGGAGAATGTGGCTGTTCACCTCTTTACAGTGAAGCCCGATAGCAGACAAATCCTAGTCCCACCCGAAAAGACTGTCATCAACTTTTAATCATCTCGTTCTTAAACATGGATGGAGCAAGGATCTCCAGCTATTTGAAGACACCTCTTTACATGAAAGAGCCTGAAATGAACAAACAGGAGAAAGAAAGAAAAATAGAAAAAGGCAGAGAGGCAGAGAAAAAAGGAAAGAAGAAAAAAGAAAAGAAAGGAAATAGAACCAATGCAGGGAGCAGGAAAAGATGTCAAAGCAAAAATATCCGTTGCGTGTGCTCAGGAATCTACTAGAGAGAGGTGTGTGCCAAGTTGCTTTAGTCATGTCCCACTCTTTGTGACCCTATGGACTGTACTCCTCTGTCCATGGGATTCTCCAGGCAAGAATATTGGAATGGGTTGCCTTGCCCTCCTCTAAGGGATGTTCCCAGCACAAGGATCAAACCCGCATCTCTTATGTCCCCTGCAGTGGCTGTAGGGTTCTTTACCACTGGCACCACCTGAGAAGCCCGACAGAGAGGTACCTCATCAAAATAAGGGTATAAACCAAGAAAACCTACCTGGATTTCCTCTGAACCAGAAGCACCAACAAAGGAGAAAGTAGGGAGAATCCCTGAGATAAAGGTGAAGGGAAGTTCGAGGATGACAACTGTGGAGCCGACCTGGAGCGCAAACCATCTGCTCTGACACAGAGAATGGAGGGCTCCAGGAGGGATGTCTCCAAGAGAAAAAACAAAGCAGTGGCAACCGAAACCCCACACACAACATGATCAGTTTCCTAATGGGTTTGAACCTTACGTTTCACAACTCTGGTGGAACATAGATGAAATGGTGATACATCTAGAGAAAACTAAGCAACCCAAGAAAGAAGGGACTATAAATTCCAGGGAAAACAAAACAAGTGTGGTGGACTGTATGACTGTTTGAAAATACCTAATGTTACTTCCCTGGAGGAGAATTATACTTCCCTGCCCACTGATGTCAGACCTGGCAGTGTGAATCATGGTGGCTAAGGAAATGGGGTCACAGGTGAATGTGTCACTTCTGGGCAGAAGCATTGGAGCCCCATCTTTAGGCCTGCCACAAGGTAGACACTTGTTAGAGGCTGTCTCTGGCAGTCAGAGTCCCAGGTGCTGACACTCTAGCATGAACTGCAGCTGGCCTGCTGCTGACATGCAGGGTACATGAGAAGTTACCCTTTATTGTTGTAGGCCACCGAGGTTTTTGTGGTAATTTGTTAATGCAGCATAACTAACCTCTCTTGACTGATAGAACATGGGATGCGGTGGACAATGTATAAAAAGGGGTTAAAATATATGCAGTAAACACTGAGCAATATATGTACATGGGGAAATTAGGAAATGGCATAAAATGGCTAAAACATTGGCTGGAACAACTAAGACATGGCGGTAGAAGGATGCTCTTCAGAAACATGGAGTGAAATAGCAGGACAGCCGTCT
Source organism: Capra hircus (assembly GCF_001704415.2). Lineage (NCBI taxonomy): Eukaryota > Metazoa > Chordata > Mammalia > Artiodactyla > Bovidae > Capra > Capra hircus. The sequence continues at coordinate 76,869,325 of NC_030815.1, forward strand.
CCTTTGGGAAGTGGGCATCAGAGTGATGGCCAATGAAACAGGGCCTTCTGTTTCTTGTATGAACCTTGTAATTATATGACTCAAACCATATCACTATCACATTGAAAAAATTAAAATTACATTTCTTCAAGAAAAAATTAATGCCAAGCGAGAAGAGGGAAAGGTTGTCATTTTATTGTTTTTAATTCAGCTAGTTTAATTGTCTGATCATGAATCATCCCACAGTAACATTAAGATTGTGAGTAGAACTACTCCTGATTAATACTTTTAAAAAATACCTTTTCCAGGAGAATTAAATAAATCAAAGCACTAAAGGCTAAACTTTCTCATTCCACCTTCACACTACCCACTACAAAACTGAAATGTTAATATGGCTTTGATAGTATTTTGACTCAGCTACCTTTTTCCCTTGCCCTTACTGTGGTGTTATTTATAGTGTACTATTTATATGAAGTCAAATGTCACTAACTTGAAAAATGACCTACATGAATATGGAATTGTGTCATGAAAGGCTATTTTATACTTCACATATAATTTTTAAAATACCCTCTCTCACACTAGACCCCCCCCAAAAAAGTATTTTCCTCAGGAGCTTTGCTTGAAATCAATGTAATATATAAATATAGACATAAATATCACCTATTAGTTATTTGCAAATAATTAGTTCTACACTCACTGCAGATGGTGATTGCAGCCATGAAATTAAAAGACACTTGCTCCTTGGAGGGAAAGTTATGACCAACCTAGATAGCATATTAAAAAGCAGAGACATTACTTCGCCAACAAAGGTCCGTCTAGTCAAGGCTATGATTTTTCCAGTAGTCATGGATGGATGTGAAAGTTGGACTATAAAGAAAGCTGAGTGCCAAGGAATTGATGCTTTTGAACTGTGGTGTTGGAGAAGACTCTTGAGAGTCCCTTGGACTGCAAGGAGATACAACCAGTCCATCCTAAAGGAAATCAGTTCTAGGTGTTCATTGGAGGGACTGATGTTGAAGCTGAAACTCCAATACTTTGGCCACCTGATGTGGAGAGCTGACTCATTGGAAAAGACCCTGATGCTGGGAAAATTTGAGGGCAGGAGGAGAAGGGGACGACAGAGGATGAGATGGTTGGATGGCATCACCAACACAATGGACATGGGTTTGAGTGGTCTCCGGGAGTTGGTGATGGACAGGGAGGCCTGGCATGCTGCGGTTCATGGAGTCACAAAGAGTCGGACATGGCTAAGTGACTGAATTGAACTACATGGGTTTTAAACTCTCTTCTGGTATTTTGTACATCATCTGTACTGTGTCTAAAGAAAAAAGATTTGGGGCAGCAAATTAAACCAGTCCAATTGCTGTGTAAATTGCACAGAATAAATGCAACAGGCTTTCCATAGCCTTTCAGTTCTTTGGTATGGTCCTTTAGTGATCTCAGCCACCTTCCTATCCTCAGCTCCAGCCATCTCTTACATCCAGTGCTAAATTCAGTCACTCAGCAGACCCTTATTTGGAGTCTCCAATATACTAGGACAATTACTTATCTACTTACAGTTCCCTGAGTATACGATCATGTCTTAGCCTTTGCAATAAGGTTTCTTGGTCTAAAATGCTATTCCTCTTGTTCTTATACCTTCTAAAAGCCAATTTGTCCACACACAACAGGCACCTTCTTAGGGTCGCCTTCCGTCACCCTTGAAAGTTAAAAGCCCTTTGTCCATATTCCCATTGTGCCCTCTATATATTTTTTTTACCAGAGCTATTATATTCTCCTTTAGATTGTGAGCCCCATTAAAATAGAAACTTGGCCTTTAACTCACTTATATGTCACTACAGTGTCATGCTCCTTTACACATTCAAATGATCAAAATATTACTGTCTTTACTCAGCAGACTATGTGCTCCTTGGTGGATGGATTTGTGATTTATCAAACTATGTTTTCTTTGGGCTTCCCCAATGGCTCAGTGGTTAAAGAATCCGCTTGCAATGCAGGAGACACAGGAGACTCAGGTTTGATCCTTGAGTTTTCTTTATCATTTAGCACTTAGCATAAGACCTAGAACATAGAAATCAGTTGAATAAATTAGCTTTCTCTGCATCACCCTTAATCTTTACAATATACAGCACTGAGGATACAGAATGTATCCTCATGATGCAGAGAGACAAGGTGTTGAGGATCGTTCCTTTGGTGTTTTACTTAAATAGGAAAAATACATGTGAAAGAACTGAGATTACAGACAGCAAATGCCAAATTACCTGCCTGTGCTCTTTGCTGTTACCACTCGCTCCTCACCTAGCAGTAAGAAAAACGGAAGTAATACTTGAAGGAATAATCTTAAAATAATCAGCTAAAAAGTTATCATCAACAACAATAACAAGTTGGATTTCTGCTCATTAAGTCAGTTTATGGGTGAACATTACCTAAGTTCCTTGATTCATGTGTTTCTAACCCACATTTACTATTCGCCACAAAGTGTGATCAATATAATAAAATTAGTCATATTTCTACACACCATCAATGAAAACTCTGAAACTGAAATAAAGAAAACAAGCTCACTTACAATAACATCAAAAAGGATAAAATATTTAGGAATAAATTTAGCCAAAGAAGGGTAAGACTTGCACACTGAAAACTACAAAACATGGTTGAAAGACACTGAAGAAGACCTAAATAAATGAAAGACAGACCATGTTTATGGATTGGAAAACTTGTTAAGATCTCAATACTTTCCACATACGGCAACTAATTCAATGTACTTCCTATCAAAATTACAACAGGCCTTTTTTGCAGAAATGGATAAGCTGTCCCTAAATTTATGTTCAAACTCAAGGGGGACCCCCCTGGTAGCCAAAACAGTATTGAAAAAGAACAAAGCTGGTAGACTGACGCTTTCCAAGTTCAAAATTTACTGCAAAGCTACAGTAAACAAGTGTGGTCTTGGCATAAGGATACAAACCAATGGAATAGAATCAAGAGTCCATAAACAAACTCAAACTTCTATGGTCAACTGGTTTTTAACAAGGGTGTTAAGATAACTCAATAAATTAAAGATAGTTTTTTTCAACAAATGGTGCTGAGATAACTTGATATCCACATGCAAAAGAATGAAGTTGGACCTGTACCTCACACCATGTACAAAATTAATTCAAAATGGACCCAAGACATAAAGGTAATAACTAAAACAATAAAATTCTTAGAAGGAAAGATGGGTATAAATCTGTGTGATATTGAATTAGGCAGTGGTTTCCTAGATACAATAACTAAAGCACAAACCACCAAAAGAAGAAAATAAATAGAATTTCATCAGAAGAAAAAACTTCAGCAATGCAAAGGACACCATCAAGGAAGTAAAAAGGCAACATAGAATTGGAGAAAATATTTTCAAGTCATATATGTAATAAGGGACTTATATCTGGAATATATAAAGAGCTCTTACAACACTGAAAACACAGCTCAATTTTAAATGGGCAAAGGGTTTGAACAGACATTTCTCCAAAGAACATAAATAAATGTCCAATAGACACATGAAAAAAAATCATCATTCATTAGAAAAATGTAACTCAAAACCACAGTGAGATACCACTTCACATTCACTAGGATGGCTAAAGTAAGAAGACAGACAATAACAAGTGTTGTTGGAAATGGAAATAACTGGAACCCACTGTAACTGCTGGTGGGAATGTAAAATGGTGCAGTGGCCGTGGAAAATGGTTTTTCAGTCTCTTCAAAAGGTAAACATAGAATTACCACGTGAATCAGAAATTCCATTCTTAAGCATATAACCAAGAGAACTGAAAACATACTCACATAAAAACTTGTACACAGATGTTTATAGCATTCCATAGCATAGTTATTCATAACAGCAAAAAGAAACATTACAAATGTCCATTGACACATGAATGGCTAAACATAGTTGTGATATATCCACACGGTGGATTATTACTCAGTCACAAAAAAGAATGAAATACTGTTTTAGGCTACATGAATGAATCTTGAAAACAACCTAAGGAAAGAAGTCATATGCTAAAGGATACATGAAATGTCAAAAACAGGCAATTCCACAGAGAGAAAGAGGTTAGTGGTTGCCAGGGGATGGTGGTTGTTCAGTCGCTCATTCGTCTCTGACTCTCTGCGACCCATGAACTGCAGCACATCAAGCTTCCCTATTCTTCACTGTCTCCCTGAGTTAGCTCAAACTCATGTCCATTTAGTCAGTGATGCCATCCAACCATCTCATCCTCCGTCACCCCCTTCTCCTGCCCTCAATCTTTCCCCCGTCAGGATTGGGAAAAACGGAGATTAGAGCTGACTGCTAACAGAGACACTTTCTTTTGGGCATGATGAAAATGTTCTGGAATTAATAAGGATGCACAACATAGTGAATATACTAAAAATTACTTAATTATGTACTTTAAGATAGTAAATTTTATGTTACATAAATTACATTTGTTTTTAAATTTTTAAGTGAAATATGATCCTGCACTTTAAGATAGTAAGTTCTATGTTACATAAATTACATCTCTATTTTAAAATTTGTAAGTGAAATGTGATCCTGAATTTGAAATAAGTCCTAAGCAATTGTAGAGATCAAAGAAATAGATCTAGAACAGTTTCCTGTTTATGAAAGGACAAAATGGCTCAGCAAAATTAGTCAGTGCTCTTCCCCTCCCACAAAAACTGGCTAGATGTGATTTTTGTTCAGATGCAGTTTATAATACCTGCCCCTTTTGAGCATGCATGAATTAGGTCAATTGAAAAGCAACCTTTAAGTCAGTGAGCTTACATCTAGTTTTCACAACTTTGTGTGTGTTTCCCTAACTCAGAAACAATTTCCATACTAAAAAAAAAATCATTCTTGATAATCTGTTCCCTTACTCTGCATTATTCCTCCACAGAATGTTAGCACCAGAATGTAACTACATTGAGTGATAGAGCTTTTAGTTCCCAGTTCTATCCTCAATAATAAAAGGTTAATAGAAAACATATAGCAGGGAAAATGCTTATAAATTAAATATCTATAGAAAATTTCCCTCTGTTGTCTGTAGATGCTTTTGTGATGTTTTCAGAATTTATGAGTCACTTTATCAGCTCACCCACCCTTTGAGATAGGCATAGATTCTTCCCCAACAAGAGAACTAAATCCTGGGGTACTGGCCTGGTTCTGAAGGGTCTTTTGGTTTGCGTAGCCTGGCGCAAGAGAGTAGGACTCAACTGACCGACTAAGCACAAGCCTGGCCAATTAAACTCACATATTCAGGTCCTTACATCTAGTTTCCTTTCTCCGTGACTAGTGAGATACTGAACTTTGTAATAAACCTTACTGAGAGATGGGAATAGTAGACCACCTGACCTGCCTCTTGAGAAACCTATGTGCAGGTCAGGAAGCAACAGTTAGAACTGGACATGGAATAACAGACTGGTTCCAAATAGGAAAAGGAGTACGTCAAGGCTGTATATCGTCACCCTGCTTATTTAACTTCTATGCAGAGTACATCATGAGAAACGCTGGGCTGGAAGAAGCACAAGCTGGAATCAAGATTGCCAGGAGAAATATCAATAACCTCAGATATGCAGATGACACCACCCTTATGGCAGAAAGTGAAGAACTAAAAAGCCTCTTGATGAAAGTGAAACAGAGTGAAAAAGTTGGCTTAAAGCTCAACATTCAGAAAACGAAGATCATGGCATCCGGTCCCATCACTTCATGGGAAATAGATGGAGAAACAGTGGAAATAGTGTCAGACTTTATTTTTGGGGGCTCCAAAATTACTGCAGATGGTGACTGCAGCCATGAAATTAAAAGACGCTTACTCCTTGGAAGAAAAGTTATGACCAATCTATATAGCATATTCAAAAGTAGAGACATTACTTTGCCAACAAAGATCCGTCTAGTCAAGGCTATGGCTTTTCCAGTGGTCATGTATGGGTGTGAGAGTTGAACTGTGAAGAAAGCTGAGTGCCGAAGAATTGATGCTTTTGAACTGTGGTGTTGGAGAAGACTCTTGAGAGTCCCTTGGACTGCAAGGAGATCCAACCAGTCCGTTCTAAAGGAGATCTGTCCTGGGTGTTCTTTGGAAGGACTGATGCTGAAGCTGAAACTCCAATACTTTGGCCACCTCATGCGAAGAGCTGACTCATTGGAAAAGACTCTGATGCTGGGAGGGATTGGGGGCAGGAGGAGAAGGCGACGACAGAGGATGAGATGGCTGGATGGCATCACCGACTCGATGGACATGAGTTTGGGCGAACTCTGGGAGTTAGTGATGGACAGGGAGGCCTGGTGTGCTGCAATTCACGGGGTCACATAGAGTCGGATACGACTGAGTGACTGAACTGAACTGAAGAGGACCTCAGTACCCACTAAAGGTAACTCTTTCAGGAAAAGCATACGTTAGTATTCTTACCCTCTGATTTATTTGTTCACAATCCACTGGAATACTTCTGATTGTATGTTCCATTACTCTTAAAGTCTTGGCCTTCTCTTTGACTCCTTGGCTGTACAGGTTATGGGTGCTTTGATCAAATTAGAGACAAAATATTCCTTAACATTGGCAGATACTTTCAAACTAAGGGAAATGAACTTTCCTCAGGATATTAACAGAGAAGTTCACCATTGGTAATGTCAGATTTAATTTTAATATACTTTTCGTATATAGTAGCTAAGAGTATCAATCCCTCAAAAGCCTGACTTTGCTGTTAATTTGATCACATATTCACGTACCAAAAAATTAACTTCTTCAGTTTCCCAGAGTAAAAAATTAAGCTTAAAATATTTACCAAATGGAAGGCAGACTTTTCAGTTTAAGGAAGTCATTTTCTAGCCAGAGGGATCATCAATAACTCAAAAATGTAATTGTTACTAAAGAAATAAGTAACAAATAGCCCAAAACTGGTGGCTAAAAACCCAGAGAAAAACATATTTTTTGTTCATAAATCAAATAAATAGTCATGAACTACTTCTTGTGCTGCGCTTAGTCGCTCAGTTGTGTCCGATTCTTTGCAACCCCATGAACTGTAGCCTGTCAGGATCCTCTGTCCATGGGGATTCTCCAGGCAAGAATACTGGAGTGGGTTGCCATGCAGGGGATCTTCTCAATTCAGGGATTGAACCCAGGTCTCCCACATTGCAGGTGGATTCTTTACTGTCTCAGCTACCAGCAGAGCCCGTAAGAACTACTTCTTAGGCCTATAAAAATAGACAGCCAAATCTTTAAAATATTTTCTTGTGAGAATAGAATTCACATGCAATTTGCCACAGAATAGTTATTTCTGCTACTGCTAACATATATAATTAAACCTGAGAGTTTAAAATGTTTAATATAAATTAAGCAACCACATTTGTCCTACAGTTATTCCATTTTGACAGTCAGCTCTATGGAAAACCTAATAATTCTACCATAAACATATATGATGCTTTAGTCTTCAAAGTGCTTTTATATATTTAATTGATAAACAGGCTATTTACATATAGTAAAAATAGTAGTTTTGCTGCCCATTTATTAAATAGAGTTGCATTTGAAAAATAAGATTTTGATTTTAAATATAAGGAGTGGCTCATAAATTGCTTTTTCTAAAAAAAATGTCTATTTGGTGCTTTAGAAGATATAATTATTTAATGTACTCCATTAATAAGATTGTAACCTGGATCACTCTGATCATGTTCTGGTTATCTTACAGCCAAGGGACTCCCAGGGCTGGCTGGGAAATTCCTGTAAAACAGGCTTATTCCCAGGGTTCTAGTGGAACAATTCAAATGCTGCCTAATCTGACAATTTTAATACTTATAAATTACCAAAATTATCAGTCAGTTGAGTTCAGATTAACTCCTCACTCCTTTTTTTGGTGGACAGTGATGCTCCACTGCAGGCCACAAACAAAAGTAAGTTCAGCCTCTCAAGGAGGGCTAATAGCTGATGGTTTGTAATCACGAATGGAAGACTTATTTTCAGTAGAAAAATTTAGGGATATTTTGTAAAGAAAAATTAAGCAAAATAGTTAAGTATTGTTTTACGAAGATAAATTCTGTAAATTCTGCCTAGAGTGCGTGCTTTGGGATACTATTTGTGGTTCTTTGGTGGTAACCATCTAAGTTTTATTCTTCAGTTTGTTATGGCCGACAAAATTTATCCAAAATACTTTCTTATAATTCTCTACTGAATGGCTTCACAATTTCCATGTTCAGTCTAGAGTGTCCTTTCACATAATCCTGAATAAACAATATTCATGAGGAGGAATTGGTGTAAAAACCGGGATGTGTCTATTTTCAAATGGCGAATTCAGTACCAACTTGAGTATTCTTCAGGGTTTAGAGACAGCCCATGATTGAAGTTAAGTTTGTGTTGTTGCAAGAGAGATAAAATATATTCTTTCAAAATATTTTTGAAAATTCCTTGCTGGCCTATGGAATGCTTTAAAATAAAGCTCTTTTTTTCTCCTGTTTTTATCAGAGCTTTTTGAATCCTGGAACTCTGGGGAGTGAGGGGTAAGTAAGCTATAATTTACCTATATTTTGTTGTTGTTACTTGGGGCAAGGTTCAAAAAGTGGTGGGTTTTTTTTGCCACGTTGAAAGGCTTGTGAGATCTTAGTTCCTTGACTAGGGATCAAATCCAGGTCCTTGGCAGTGAGAGCATGGAGTCCCAATCACTGGACTGCCAGGGAATTCCCAAGAAGGATTTCTTTTAAGATATCTCTCAGATCAAATAATTTCGAACAATATTTACCACTCTGGACTTGAAAAATCTATTTTGCTTTCCCTGGTGGCTCAGTGGCAAAAGAATCTGCCTGCAATGCAGGAGATTCAAGTTCTATCCTTGGGTTGGGAAGATCTGCTGGAGAAAGAAATGGCAATCCACTCCAGTATTTTTTCCTGGGAAATCCCATGGACAGAGGAGCCTGGAAGGCTGTAGTCCATAGGATCACAAGAGTGGGACATGACTTAGTGACTAAACAACATATACTGTAATAAGCTTGAAAACACAATAATACAGTGTGAAAATATTATTTCACTTCACTGATATATTGCTTTTGTTCTGCTTTAAGCACAAGTATTTTTAAATGTTTAGTTTTCTAGTCTTCTGTTACGAATGGTTTTGTTCCTTGGGCATATAAGGATCTTGCTTGTTATAACCAAGTATGAGATTGTTGTGTTTTTCTCTTCAGGTAGTACAGAGGTAACTCAGTAGTAGTGTGTTGTATAATAATTTACCAACAGAAACCAATACCTAAATCTAAGTCAATATATTTGGGTTCAATTAAATCACACTGCTAGCATTTCAAATAGTGGCTATTCTGTTGATGCATTGTGGAAATTTCTAGGAAAAGAGAGATTAAAAAGGGACAAATAAGAACTATGTAAAATATCAAAAGTCAATACTAAACATCAAGTTTTCCCAAGCTTTCTTTTTATAATTTCTCATCTAATTACTGCCACATTGGGGTATTTTGGGGGTCAAAATGAAAATAGCATTATAAAAATCAAACACTACTCCAGTATGTGGTGTCATGCATGCTCTGTATTCCAAAGCAAGGAATGGAAGTAGGCACCCCTGCTGCAAGCACTGAGGGGTACATTATTTGGAGAGAATTTAAAACCAATAAAACTTATAAAAAGTCAGTCTACTTTTTTATTATCAGCATCAGGGAAACAATGACAGTGATAAAATACTTCTCCCATTAGACCGATGCTCCCACACACACTCTTTGAACACTACTGCCCAGATGAGCTCAAAATACTGCATACCCAATGCATTTATCATGGAAGGATCTCACTCAGCTTCACTCTCAATTTTTGAAAATAGAAATGTTTTATCAGTATTAGTCAAGGGAGCCGGCTATAACTTATAATGTAAAATACACATGAGTACTTTAAAAGTTTCCAGTTAAGTTGAGAGAGGAATTATGTACATGAGTGGGCAATGAACTTTAATTATTAATACTCCAGTGTTTTATAAAAATCTTAAGTATTGCCTAAGGAAATAAATCAAAGAGCAAAACATGTCATACTTTAATGACATATGTCATGTCATTTAATGTGTTAAGAATTTGTGCCTACAGAACCTAAATCCCATTAAGGACTCGACTCCTTAGCAATTCATTCTAAGACTCTGTATAAGACCTTTTGTTTTAAAATATAAGACGCCCATCCTTAAATTAGCATTTATCACTTTATTGACCTGGGCTGTTACAAACAAGCCAATGGCAATCAAGTCCACATTACGGAAGATCATATATATATATATATTTTGCTGACTTCTTGGACCCTGACTTCATGAAGATATGAAGAACTGAGGGGGAAAAAAACATTAGCAAAAGAAAACAAACATTAAAGCACAAAAGCACCTTCAATGATGTTCTTGCTACTCTTGGTTCCCATATTCAGAGTTCTCCAACCCGTTATCTACAACACTCTGGAGTTAGGGAAGGAACTAGTACTTTATGGAGGCAAATATCTTTCTTTCCAAATGCTGTTATAGGTGGAAAAAATATAATGAACAAAAGAACCCCACATATTTCATACACATGCAAGAAGGCAAACACAATGACAAAATGTTCAGACTTAAGGACAGCATGTGAAATAAGAGTAAAATTTATTAGTGGTGTATGTAAGAAAAATTGTACTTGCTTTTGGGGAGGTGCCTTAAAATTTTGTTTCCTTTGTAAGTGCACTGACTAAATAGAAAGACAAAAGTTTCATTCCTAGAATATATTATTCAGGTCATTCTTAACATGTGTGTTTGAGTATGTACATGAAATCCATCATAGCACATAAAGGATATATGTTTAACCAAAAAGGGGAAAAATTATATATTTGTTATTTAGAAGTCAGTTCACATTTGCATTATTAAATCTACTCATTGTTGGTTTAATATAAATTTTATTGTTTTGTTAGTGAGCTGGCTTTTAGAAAATGCATTTGTATTTCCACAGGTAAAACAAGTATGTGTCAATTTCTTGGGCAGGCAGCAGAATTCCAAAGTTAAAATATATTCTTATATGAATTATTTCTAAGTAGTACTTAATCTTATAAGGAATTTAAAATTAGGACCTTCATTAATAAACCTGTACTTATTATTAAACATATGATTGATATGCTTTTTTAAGACACTGGCCTTGTGCCATTTTATACACATAGCAGTCTTCCCTGTGGCTCAGTGGTAAAGATTCTGCCTGCCAGCGCAGGAGATGTGGGTTCAATCCCTGGGTCAGGAAGATCTCCTGGAGAAGGAAATGGCAACCCCTCCAATATTCTTGCCTGGAAATCTCATGGACAAAGGAACCTGGTGGGCTACAGTCCATGGGGTCACAAAAGAGTTGGATATGACTTAGCAAAACAATACACATATATCACACATTATATATGGTATATATTAAGCATATATCATACAAACCAAAGACAAAAAAAAAACCAACCTGGCTTAAAACCAGTCTGGCTTCAAATAGGCTCTGTTACAAATTAAATTTCTAACTTCGTTTGTTAATTTGTTGGATGAAGCAGTTTCTAATTGGCCAACATTATATATTATGGTTCCATTCCCAGTTAAGTCCACAGAAGTCTATTTAATCCATAATTTATTTTTAATACCATACTTTAGAGATACAAAAACTATTCACCAATTTAGAAGTTAGTTTTGGTTTGATTTTCTTTTCCTATAGGAACTGGTTTTTACCAGTGGGACCAAGGAATCCTACTCCCTAGGGGCTAGAAATTAGAAGTCTTTGAGCACAGGACAACAGTTTGGGTGCCAGGTAAGATGGTCAGGGTCAATAGCAACAGAAGAAAGAACAAAAGAAAACATTAGCAGCATCAGATAAGAAAAATTGGAGTCAGTAAGAAAGTGGGTTACTCTAACGGAGCAGACTTCTGTAAATCAGGGTGATTTTGCTGCTGTTCCACTCAAACATTAGTTAGTTAAAGAAAAAGCTTTATTTTACAAGTGAAAGTTTGAAAAACTAACAAAAATAACATAAGTAACAAAATAATAAAATGGGATATTTTTTGTGATTGAAAAATATGAAAATGTACAAGCTGTATTTGTTGGGCAAATCAGTATTTAGTTCTTAATTCCAGACTGAAGTTTATATAATAATTAGAGCAAAACAATCTTGGAAGAAAACACACATTCACAGTATACAAAAGGATTCCTTCCTCTCCTTCTTCTTTATCCTGAGGGAAGAGCTAGTGAACTTAAAATTTAATTTTTAACAGGTTAGAAAAAGGAATCTTACACATCTTCTAAATTAAAGTTTTTCTTTTTAAATGCCTAGGTTTTTAAGTCACTCACTTTCCTAGCTACTTCAAGGGAATCAGCAGTCATAGATCCAACCCCAGCTCCAAGATTGGAACGTCGTAATGATAGTTCCAAGGCAGAAATTTGGCGTAACTCTTTGCGACACAACTTTACAGGTGTGACACCATGCAGCTGTCCGACATTTCTGACTGGCTGAATTTGGGTTGATGGTCGACTGTTAGATTTTGTAAACTGATTTTCATCTATTTCGGTTTTGTCCTCACTGCTTAACAAATGCCCACCAGTGGGTGCTACAGAGCTATACATTGGAGGTAATTCTGGGCCATCTTCCCAGAGCTTCTGAGGATTTGGCTGTGTTCTTAAACTGCTTGTGGAACTGTCTAATTGTCTTTCCCTTCCACTTAATTTCATACTTTCAGTTCTGGATGCCCATTTTAATTCTTCTGAAGCCAGGCCGGCTTTTTCTGGGTTCTGAACTCCATCTCCAGCATCATGATCTAAAAGTAATCAAAAAAGCAGAAAAATAATTAGAGGTTTCCTTAAAAACAGGTATTTTAATCATAGTATCATGCAATATAAATTATGTCTTCCAGCTTGTGTTGTTAAGTGACTTAAGTGTAAAAATGAATTATTTCACTTAGAGGCATTTGCATGTGAATAACTCAGAATTCTTTATTAATGGAACAAAACTGAAAGTTTTCTAGCAATTTTGGCACCCATAGAAACATAGGAGTCCTTTCGGCCTCTGTGGAGCTCTTTCACACCCTCTGCTGGGCTTGCCACTGGTGAATTACGGCCCAAATCCTGGTCATATTTCCAGGGAATCTTCTGACTTGGCATGAGTGAGTGAAGTCACTCAATCATGTCCGACTCTTTTCGACCCCATGGACTGTAGCCTACCTATCAGGCTCCTCCCTCCATGGGATTCTCCAGGCAAGAGTACTGGAATGGGTTGCCATTTCCTTCTCCAGGGGATCTTCCCTACCCAGGGATCGAACCCAGGTCTCCCGCATTCCAGGCAGACGCTTTAACCTTTGAGCCACCAGGGCAGCCGTATGTGTGAAAATCTAGTCTTGGTTGGGACTCCAAGCAAGAGAGCAGGGTTCTTCCATCTGAGCGTACTCTGGGGTACATACCACAGCTCCCACCATCAAAATGGAAAGGACAGCATACCCCTCAGAGGGGACCATCCCGCTGGAATGACTGATAGGAGTGAGTGAAGACAGCAAAGCTGGAGGCCGTCAAATCACAGAAACATCTAATATCAAAGACAAAACTTAAAGAAAGTCCATATAGGTACTAGACCTAACGCAAAGAAAAATGCCAACCTCCACGCATGCGGACGAGGCAATCAGCACACTCCTGGTCCCGCGCGTATCGAGCTTAAAAGCAGGAGGTGCACACTGGCAGCTCCAAAGCCAAACCCGGCCCTCAGGTCCGTTTTGCCTAGCCTAGGAAATGATATGTGACGCAGAGTTTAAAACGTGAAAAGTCTCACACGGAAATACAGATTTCTGGATTTTCTAGAAAAAGGAGAGAAACTAACAATTTCTGCCTGGCAACAGCAGCCAGAGAAGAGCTGCCCCTGCCGGTGTGGATGGCTGTTGTAGCCCCACGGCTCACTCTGGCTTCCTGGCTCCTGCAGCCATTTTAGTTTGTGAACCTGGTTTAAAATAAAATGGATTTTCTGTATAACCTTTAAAAATTGAGAATGACTCTGTTGCAAACCTGAAACTTACATAACATCATACATCAACTCTACCTCAATTTAAAAAAAAAAAAAGGATTGATTTTCTAGTTTTTAAAATTCTCAAAAACAAAAACCTGAACTGGCAAATGACATAGATCCTCAAATGGAATTAGCAGGCACAAAGTTGATCACAGTGGCTTCCAAAGTTTGCTGCACATTAGTGTCACCTGGAAACTTTTAAAACTCCTGATGCCTAGTAACCTATAACAGGAAGGAATATGAAACAGTGTGTGTGTATATAAGTGATAAGTGAAAGTCACTCAGTTGTGTCCGACTCTTTGCGACCCCATGGACTATACAGCCCGTGGAATTCTCCAGGCCAGAATACTGGAGTGGGTAGCCTATTCCTTCTCCAGCAGATCGCCCCGATCCAGGAATCAAACTGGGGTCTCCTGCATTACAGATGGATTCTTTACCAACTGAGAGAGAGAGAGAGAGAGAGAGAGAGGGAGTGTGTGTGTGTGTGTGTGTACACACAATACTGTAAATCAACTATATTTCAATGAAAAAAGAAATCCTGATGCCCAGAAGTCATAGTGTCTGGGGGAGGAAGCCAGGCATCTTAGTTTTTAAAGATCATAAGAGAAAGGGCAGGGATGGGCTCAATGGAAAGGTTCACTCCCAAGCCCACTTAGATTCCTCACAACACAGTTTCCCTTTTCCAGAATTTCACCACTAATGGAACAGACTAAACAGAGATTTAATTCATCTATGATTACACAGGCAGTAAAAGAAATTAGGATCCCAACCAGATCTTCTGACTCTAATATCCTAACACATAGTTTTATAAGTGACTTAAATTGATATGAGGATACTCTGTCAATATCAGTTGCACCAGGGTGGCCATCTCTTCCATGAAGCCTACCTCAGGCCTACTGAGGAAGACTATGGTCCTTAGATTTTAACCTCTGATAGATCATTTACTGGCTCTGCTCTGGTTTACAACTGACCCCACCATGAGACTATCAGCTCCCTGACAAGGACCTGAGTTCTACTCAGCTTTAGGTCCTCCATCACTCATAGCTAAGTCTATTAGATTTTTAATTAATGGGTGACATTTAAATAAATTAATTGATACAAGGATAGTTTTAAATAGTTAAACAAGTACATGGATTGCATGTCCATATTAACTGATTTTATCCTCACAAAATGTTAGAAAACAGATGCACTGGGCTGGAAGCATGATCAAGAAGTGACCAAGATATTTTAGTCAAAAGAGTAATTCTTTGCTACTTGGAAATACTAAAAATATTCAAAGCATATAAAGTCTGGCAGGCAGGCAATGAAAAGATGACTACTGAAACCAAATCACCTGAATACTAAAACTGTTATGTGTTAACTAGGATACTGATTATTAAGCATGTAATACTTCATTCATATAGCTTATATATATAAAGAGAGAGTTATATATATAAAACTCTCTTTTTTGTGGTATCTTCGTCAGGTTTTTGAATTATTAGGGTGATGGTGGCCTCATACAATGAGTTTGGAAGTTTACCTTCCTCTGCAATTTTTCTGGAAGAGTTTACTTTTGGTAGAATTCAGCTGTGAAGCCATCTGGACCTGGGCTTTTGTTTGTGGGAAGATTTCTGATCATAGTTTCAATTTCTGTGCTTGTGATGGGTCTGTTGAGATTTTCTATTTCTTTTTGGTTCAGTTTTGGAAAGTTGTACTTTTCTAAGAATTTGTCCATTTTTTCCAAGTTGTCCATTTTATTGGCATATAATTGCTGATAGTAGTCTCTTATGATCCTTTGTATTTCTGTGTTGTCTGTTGTGATCTCTCCATTTTCATTTCTAATTTTATTGATTTGATTTTTCTCCCTTTGTTTCTTGATGAGTCTGGCTAACAGTCTGTCAATTTTATTTATCCTCTCAAAGAACCAGCTTTTGGCTTTGTTGATTTTTGCTATGGTCTCTTTTGTTTCTTTTGCATTTATTTCTGCCCTAATTTTTAAGATTTCTTTCCTTCTACTAACCCTGGGGTTCTTCATTTCTTCCTTTTCTAGCTGCTTTAGGTGTAGAGTTAGGTTATTTATTTGACTTTTTTCTTGTTTCTTGAGGTATGCCTGAATTGCTATGAACCTTCCCCTTAGCACTGCTTTTACAGTGTCCCACAGGTTTTGGGTTGTTGTGTTTTCATTTCATTCGTTTCTATGCATATTTTGATTTCTTCTGTGATACCAAAACCTGACAAAAATGACACAAAATAAGAAAACTACAGGCCAATATCACTGATGAACATAGATGCAAACATCCTTAACAAAATTCTAGCAATCAGTATCCAACAACACATTAAAAAGGTCATACATCATGACCAAGTGGGCTTTATCAGAGGGATGCAAGGATTCTTCAATATCCGCAAATCAATGTAATACACCACATTAACAAGTTGAAAAATAAAAGCCATATGAGTATCTCAATAGATCCAGAGAAAACCTTTGACAAAATTCAACATCCATTTATGATAAAAACCCTCCAGAAAGCAGGAATAGAAGGAACATACCTCAACATAATAAAAGCTATACATGACTAACCCACAGCAAACATTATCCTCAATGGTGAAAAATTGAAAGCATTTCTCCTAAAGTCAGGAACAAGACAAAGGTGCCCACTCTCACCACTACTAGTCAACATAGTTTTGGCCACAGCAATCAGAGCAGAAAAAGAAATAAAAGGAATCCAAATTGGAAAAGAAGAAGTAAAACTCTCACTGTTTGCAAATGACATAATCCTCTACATAGAAAACCCTAAAGACTCCACCAGAAAATTACTAGAGCTAATCAATGAATATAGTAAAGTTGTAGGATATAAAATCAACACACAGAAATTCCTTGCATTCCTACACACTAATGAGAAAATAGAGAAATTAAGGAAACAATTCCAATCACCATTGCAACAAACAGAATAAAATACTTAGGAATATATCTACCTAAAGAAACAAAAGACCTATATATAGAAAACTATAAAACACTGGTGAAAGAAATCAAAGAGGACACTAATAGATGGAGAAATATACTGTGTTCGTGGATTGGAAGAATCAATATAGTGAAAATGAGTATACTACCCAAAGCAATCTATAGATTCAATGTAATGCCTATCAAGCTACCAACAGTATTTTTCACAGAGCTAGAACAAATAATTTCATAATTTGTATGGAAATACAAAAAACCTCAAATAGCCAAAGCAATCTTGAGAAAGAAGAATGGAACTGGAGGAATCAACCTGCCTCACTTCAGGCTCTATTACAAAGCCACAGTCATCAAGACAGTGTGGTACTGGCACAAAGACAGAAATATAGATCAATGGAACAAAAGAAAGCCCAGAGATAAATCCACGCACCTATGGACACCTTATCTTTGACAAAGGAGGCAAGAATATACAAGTGGTGCTGGGAAAACTGGTCAACCACTTGTAAAAGAATGAAACTAGAACACTTTTTAATACCATACACAAAAATAAACTCAAAATGGACTAAAGACCTAAACGTAAGACCAGAAACTGTAAAACTCCTAGAGGAGCACATAGGCAAAACACTCTCTGACATAAATCACAGTAGGATCCTCTATGACCCACCTCCCAGAATATTGGAAATAAAAGCAAAAATAAACAAATAGGATCTAATTAAAATTAAAAGCTTCTGCACAACAAAGGAAACTATAAGCAATGTGAAAAGACAGCCTTCAGAATGGGAGAAAATAATAGCAAATGAAACAACTGACAAAGAATTAATCTCAAAAATATACAAGCAACACCTGCAGCTCAATTCCAGAAAAATAAACGACCCAATCATAAAGTGGGCCAAAGAACTAAACAGACATTTCTCCAAAGAAGACATACAGATGGCTAACAAACACATGAAAAGATGTTCAACATCACTCATTATCAGAGAAATGCAAATCAAAACCACAATGAGGTACCATTTCACTCCAGTCAGAATAGGTGCAATCCAAAAGTCTACAAGCAATAAATGCTGGAGAAGGTGTGGAGAAAAGGGAACCCTCCTACACTGTTGGTGGGAATGCAAATTAGTATAGCCACTATGGAGAGCAGTGTGGAGATTCCTTAAAAAACTGGAAATAGAACTGCCATATGACCCATTGCTGGGCATACACACCAAGGAAACCAGAACTGAAAGAGACATGTGTCCCCCAATGTTCATCGCAGCACTGTTTATAATAGCCAGGACATGGAAGCAACCTAGATGTCCATCAGCAGATGAATAGATAAGAAAGCTGTGGTACAAATACACAATGGAGTATTACTCAGCCGTTAAAAATAATACATTTAGATCAGTTCTAATGAGGTGGATGAAACTGGAGCCTCTTATACAGAGTGAAGTAAGCCGGAAAGAAAAATACCAAAACAGTATAATAACACATATATATGGAATTTAGAAAGATGGTAATAATAACCCTGTATGTGAGACAGCAAAAGAGACACAGAGGTATAGAACAGTCTTTTGGATTCTGTAGGAGAGGGCGAGGGTGGGATGATTTGGGAGAATGTCACTGAAACATGTTTATTATCATATGTGAAATGAATCGCCAGTCCAGGTTCGATGCATGATACAGGATTCTCAGGGCTGGTGCACTGGGATGACCCAGAGGCATGGGATGGGGAGGGAGGTGGGGGGTTCAGGATGGGGAACATATGTACACCTGTGGTGGATTCATGTCAATGTATGGCAAAACCAATACAATATTGTAAAGTAATTAGCCTCCAATTAAAATAAATATTTATTTTTTAAAAAAGAGCTTAAAAAAAAACTCTCTATAGCTTAGGGAACTCAAAACTTGATATACTTAAACAGCTATATTTTATAATTCAAATGGTTTCATTTAAAAAAATCTCATGCCAGGCCGTTCCCATATCCGTAGCAGGTCTCCAAAGTGAACAGCCTCTAGCATGTTGGAACATGGAGAAGGGTTCCATTATATTAGAGCAGCATTTTGAAATACGATATAGTACAAGCTATTTCACCAATATGAATCCAAATGAATTTTTTTAAAGCATAAGGAGATCACTGAAAAGAATTACGCTGAAATATTAATAGTTGTGGGTAGAATTGTGGGTAATTTTTTCTGATTTTTTTTCTATATTTTCAAAGTTTTCTATAATGACTATATATTACTTTTTATAGCTAAAAATAAAGATATTTAAGATGATTCTAGGGGAAATAGCAAATTAGCTGAGATAACATCTTCAACATCATTAAGACATCTACCTCCAGGAATTCCCTGGTAGTCCAGTGGTTAGGACTTTGAGTTTTCAATGCCAGGGGCCTGGGTTTCATCCCTGATCAGGGAACTAGGATCCTGCAAGTTACAAGGTCAAAAAAAAGACTAGACTTCCCAGGTAAGTTGGTAAGATATGAGTTATCCTCACTTTACACATCTCCAAGATTATTTAACATTCTTTTTAGCTTTTTGTGTTTGTTTCATTAAAGAGCATGATGAAGATCTAGGTTTTTTAAGCCTGTTTACCACCATACACCACACTGTCATTTTAAGATATGTCTAGTGGACTCAGGAGTATAAAAATGGGCCATTTAAACAGTAAACAGCTAATTTCAGATATCTCAAATTTGAAAGTGTATTTTTAAAGCAAAAATGGCTTTACGCTAATTGCTTTGTTCCCTACTTAATACCTGTTTACACTTTAATTTTTTGCAGATAGCATTTCAAGTAAAAGGTTCAGCTATATGTCACAGGAAGAATTTCAAGTAAATGTTTTACTTATATGAGTAAATACCTCTGTATTACTAAACTGAAATCAGAAAGGTTGGTCTCTTTGGCAGAATCGGTATGTTTGTATCACATCTCTATCCTAAAATGACTTTTTACTAGAACACCGAACCAGGAGTTAGAAAACCAGGGACCTTAGACCATGTTCTATTTACTGGTCTGATTTTGAGTCACTGGGCCACGCTAAGCTTTAATTCCCACATCTAAAAATGGGGTTAGCATATACCAGTTTACTGAGTTTAGGACTAAATAGAACTGTTTGGGAAAATGCCTATAAATGATACATACAATAAATATAAAGTAGCATTAGAACTACTTTTCTAAAATATTACTCAGTTTTAACCACAATGACGTACCATCTCACGCTGGTCAGAATGGCTGCTATCAAAAAGTCTACAAACAATAAATGTTGGAGAGGGTGTAGAGAAAAGGGCACCCTCTTACACTGTTGGTGGGAATGCAAACTAGTGCAGCCACTATGGAGAACAGTGTGGAGATTCCTTAAAAAACTAGAAATAGAACTGCCATACGACCCAGCAATCCCACTACTGGGCATACACACCGAGGAAACCAGAACTGAAAGAGACACGTGTCCCTCAATGTTCATCACAGCACTGTTTACAATAGCCAGGAAATGGAAGCAACCTAGATGTCCACTGGCAGATGAATGGATAAGAAAGCTGTGGTACATATACACAATGGAGTATTACTCAGCTATTAAAAAGAATGCATTTGAATCAGTTCTAATGAGATGGATGAAACTGGAGCCTATTATACAGAGTGAAGTAAGTCAGAAAGAAAAACACTAATCCAGTATATTAATGCATATATATGGAATTTAGAAAGATGGTAATGATGACCCTATATGCAAGACAGCATAAGAGACACAGATGTAAAGAACAGACTTTTAGACTCTGTGGGAGAAGGCGAGGGTAAGATAATCTGAGAGAACAGCACGGAATATACAGCACCATGTATATTATCATATGTGAAATAGATCTCCAGTCCAGGTTCCATGCATGAGACAAGGTGCTCTGGGCTGGTGCACTGGATGGGATGGGGAGGGAGGTGGGAGGTGGGTTCAGGATGGGGAACACATGTACACCCATGGCTGATTCATGTCAGTGTATGGCAAAAACCACTACAATATTATAAAGTAAGTAGCCTCCAATTAAAATAAATAAATTAATTAAAAAACAAAATAACAGCAACAGAAAAATAAAATATTACTGAGTTTTAAGATTTAAAACTATGTTAATTCTGCTTACATTATATATTCAGCACACATCTTTTCATTATACACATATATAATTCTCTACTGGACTCTATTTTTTATGGTTTCAGTTTTTATAATTATCTTTTAAGTTGAAATATAATTGATATGTAACATTATATTAGTTTCAGGTGTACTATTTACCTCTTGTAATCATCTTTAAGTACTGGGTTGGGCAAAAAGTTCATTCAGGTTTTTTCATAAGCTGGTAGAGAAAAACCTGAATAAATTTTTTTAACAACCCAATAGTTTTCTTTACAGGTACAAAGTAGTTGTGTTTCTAAAAAAGACTGTAAAGTCAACTTTCAAAACCATTCTTAACTTATTAGAAGAATACTTTCTCTAAAGGAAGGCTAATTTTTTTTATAAAAAGAGAATATATTATTTTAGAGATATTGGTTGCTTTCTACTGGTGGGCTTAAAGACAATATGTTTTAATCATAGATATATCACCTTCATGGCAGTTTTTGCTTTCGCAAAGTTCTTTGTCATGTTTTATCATTTCATTGAGGAAGGTGGTATTTCTACATATCTACATATAATTATGCAAGAAAACATCCTAGTCTCAACAATGGTTTTATTATATTTTCGAATTTCCAGAGGTTACAATATGGAAAAACCTGAGTGATCTTAGAAATACATACAATATTATTTTATCTTTATTATTCTCTATTTATTTTACTTTTTATGATGATCAGAAGGCTTCAGTTCCTATAAAACAGGAAAACAACAGCTATCCTATATTTAGGGTTAGTGAGAGAGGAGAGCGAAAAAGTTGGCTTAAAGCTCAACATTCAGGAAATGAAGATCATGGCATCCGGTCCCATCACTTCATGGGAAATAGATGGGGAAACAGTGGAAACAGTGTCAGACTTTATTTTTGGGGGCTCCAAAATCACTGCAGATGGTGATTGCAGCCATGAAATTAAAAGACGCTTACTCCTTGGAAGAAAAGTTATGACCAACCTAGATAGTATATTCAAAAGCAGAAATATTACTTTGCCGACTAAGGTCCGTCTAGTCAAGGCCATGGTTTTTCCAGTGGTCATGTATGGATGTGAGAGTTGGACTGTGAACAAGGCTGAGTGCCGAAGAATTGATGCTTTTGAACTGTGGTGTTGGAGAAGACTCTTGAGAGTCCCTTGGACTGCAAGGAGATCCAACCAGTCCATTCTGAAGGAGATCAGCCCTGGGATTTCTTTGGAAGGAATGATGCTAAAGCTGAAACTCCAGTACTTTGGCCACCTCATGCGGAGTTGACTCATTGGAAAAGACTCTGATGCTGGGAGGGATTGGGGTCAGGAGGAGAAGGGGACGACAGAGGATGAGATGGCTGGATGGCATCACGGACTTGATGGACATGAGTCTGAGTGAACTGCGGGAGTTGGTGATGGACAGGGAGGCCTGGTGTGCTGCGATTCACGGGGTTGCAAAGAGTCGGAGACAACTGAGCGACTGAACTGAACTGAACTAAGAATTTTAGTGAGTTAGAAAATATATACGAATCCCTGGTACATGGTAGACAATCCAATAAATGATCATTTCCTACACACATATACATTTGTTCTTTTATTCTTTTATCCAGTGGTTCTGTCTTACACATAGACTAGACAACTATTTTTGTTACAGAGACAGGATTCTAAATAATCCAATCAGTTGAGAGAGGCTCCATGGCAAATCGTGCTATGGTGTTGGTGCAATAGGTAATGCTAAATTTCTTACTTTCTGATGGTACTAGTTGCCGCCGAAATGCTTCCCCTATCAGTTCCTTGAGTTTCTTCTTCAGATCTCTGCTGGTTTTCTTATAGAAATATAGATCTCTTTCCAGCTGCTGGATTTTATCTTCATAATTTTTTAAAGTTTCCACAATGCCTTCCCCATCTCGCTCTATAAAACAGAAAATTACATTTAAAATCAGTTTAAAATAAATGACTGAAAATCCTAACAGAGCTCCCAGACTCTATTTAAAAGATGAGATTTCTGTATGTTACATGTTTATCTGTTCCTTGAATGGATTTGTTTTCAGCTACAATATGGATTCTACTACCTGTAAAATGTTTTCAAAGTAGGAGGAGCCCTTCCCCATCCTAACCCTTAAAACTACGTATTTTTCATAATTCATAAGCACTTTTTGAGTAGTTACTAACTAAATTTATCCTCAGAACATCAGAAGTAAGGTCTACATTTGGAACTCTGTCCAGCTGCATCAGTGTCTTAAAAGTTTATATCAGGAATTGTGGATATATAAAAGTCATAAGCCTAAGGTTTATAGGCCCAAGAAATATATGACCAGGGAACTTCCCTGGTAGCACAGTAGACAGGAATTCATCTGCCAATGCAGGGAACATGGGTTCAATCTTTGGTCCAGGAAGATTCCACATGCCGAGAAGCAACTAACACCATGGCCACAACTTCTGAGCAGGTGCTCTAGAGCCTGTCAGCTGCCACTACTGAGCTGGTGTGCTGCAACTACTGAAGCCCCTGCGCCTAGAGTCTGTGCTCCACAACAACAGAAGCCATCGTGATGAGAAGCCTGCCACATCGCAATGAAGAGTAGCCCCTAATCTCCGCAACCAGAGAAAGCCTGTGCAGCAACAAAAACCCAGTGCAACCAAAAATAAATAAACAGATTAATTTTAAAAATAAATGCAATGCTTTAAGAAAAAAATGGAGAAGGCAATGGCACCCCACTCCAGTACTCTTGCCTGGCAAATCCTATGGACGGAAGAGCCTGGTAGGCTGCAGTCCATGGGGTCGCTAAGGGTTGGACCCGACTGAGCGACTTCACTTTCACTTTTCACTTTCATGCATCAGAGAAGGAAATGGCAGCCCACTCCAGTGTTCTCGCCTGGAGAATCCCAGGGATGGGAGAGCCTGGTGGGCTGCCGTCTATGGGGTCGCACAGAGTCGGACACGACTGAAGTGACTTTAGCAGCAGCTTAAGAAAAAAAAGACTGGGCGTGGGTTCCATTCCTGGAACTAAGGAATGGAACTAAGAATGGATCTCAGAATGGAACTATGGAATGGAACTAAGATCCCACATGCTTTGTGGCGTGGCCAAGAAACTTGAAAATAAAAAAGAAATATACAACCAGAAAAACCAGAAACCTGTCAGAAGAGGCTGAAAGATTAAATTACAAAGGAAAAATCACCAGGAAAAGAGACGAGGGGGAAAAGCCATAAGTAAACCTCTAGTTTATGCCACAATATAACTTAAAACTTCTAATATTTAGGCATGTTTACGACAGTCCCCTTTGAGTTATGTTCTACAACCAGTAAAATTCAGTTTACTCATCTTCAGGAATACACTTTCAGACCTACTCTCTCCTGCTGGTAAATCTAGAAAATGGTCCTGTGCTCAGTTGCTCAGTTGTGTCTGACTCTTTGCGACACTATAAACTGTAGCATGCAGGCTTCCTGTCCTTTACTATCTCCTAGAGTTTGCTCAAAGTTATGTCTGTTAAATCAGTGATGCCATTAAACCACCTCATCCTCTGTCACCCCCTTCTTTTTTTTGCCTTCAATCTTTCCCAGTGTCAGGGTCTTTTCCAATGAGTCAGCTCTGCATCAGGTGGCCAAAGTATTGGATCTTCAGCTTCAGCATCATTTCTTACAATGAATATTCAGGGCTGATTTCCTTTAGGATTGATCTCCTTGCTGTCCAAGGGACTCTTGAGAATCTTTGCCAGCACCACAATTCAAAAGCATCAATTCTTTGGCACTCAGCCTTCTTTATGGTCCAACTCACTCATCCATACGTGACTACTGGAAAAATCATAGCTTTGATTATATGGACCCACCCCTTTGTCGGCAAAGCAATTATCTCTGCTTTTCAATACGCTGTTTAGGTTTGTCATAGCTTATCTTCCAAGGAGCATCTTTTAATTTCGTGGCTGCAGTCACCATCCACAGTGATTTTGCAGCCCAAGAAAATAAAGTCTGTCACTGTTTCCATTGTTTTCCCACCTGTTTGCCATGAAGTGATGGACCAGATGCCACGATCTTAGTTTTCAGAATGTTGCATTTTGAGCCAGCTTTTTCACTCTCCTCTTTCATCCTCATCAAGAGGCTCTTTAGTTCCTCTTCACTTTCTGCCATTAGAGTGGTATCATCTGCATATCTGAGGTTGTTGATATTTCTCCCAGCAATCTTGATTCCAGCTTGTGCTTCATCCAACCCAGAATTTTGCATGATGTACTCTGCATATAAGTTAAATAAGCAGGGCGACAATATACAGCCTTGACGTACTCCTTTCCCAATTTGAACCAGTCTGTTGTTCCATGTCCACTTCTAACTGTTGCTTCTTGACCTCCATATAGGTTTCTCAGGAGACCGGTAATGTGGCCTGGTATTCCCATCTCTTTAAGAATTTTGCACAGAATGTTTCCTACATAAATATTTTCAGTTACAACTTAGTTATGAAAAACTTGTCCCAGCTATAGTAATGAATGATTTTTAAAATGTTCTCATTTGGCTAAAGCATGAGCTTTTTTGTAAGATGCCAATCACTTGAAAAAACATATTAAAAATTCTATTAAAAGATCACTTTTAGAGATGTAAGACAGAATAACATGATGTAAAGAGAACGTGTTTGAATGAAATAACATATGGAATCCAGTCAAGGAAGTCCTGTCATCAGGCAACTAGTTGCTAATTAATTGGTTATAAAATTTAACTTACAGGCAGACTGCCTCAACACTCCAATGCATAGATTTTCCAATTTTCTGCTTACTTGGGTTGCTTCTTCCGGATCCCTTTTACCACATTTCCAGCTCTAGATTCACGAGAATGAAGACTCAACAGCTAAGCTGCCTGAACTGAAGTATTCCAGGCACTGAAGTATCGCCAGGCAGTGATTTTGTTGCCATAAGAACTGTGTGTGTACCAGTCATAAGCCCAGGTATTGTGAAGACCAACTGCTATGGCAAGTCTTTCCATACCACAGTTGACAGCTGAACTAAACTACTATGTGCTAAGAAACAGTATGTGCCCATCAATGGTAGACTAATTTTGACCTAAGCTATAATCTTTAATGCATGAAATTTACAACTGATATAACTAAAAGGAGAACTATAACCAGAAATCTTACAGAACCTATTATTTTAATTTTATAAAGGTAAAGTGATTTAAATATCAAGGTTCAATATCCTAGAAATGGGGAACTTTTCAGCTATATATCACCAAGCCAGATGTCATCCCACATTCCTACATAGTAACTAGACAAATAACTAACAGGATTGCAGCAGTTCTCTGTGTGTTGCTGGAGACAGGCAGAGGAGATGGCATTTCAGGCATGAAGTACCTTACATCCATAGGGGTATCCCAGCATGTGGACCCAAACACACAAAGCACAAAACATGTGTTAGTAGTAATTATTTATGCATGTTAGGCTTTAACTGACCCAGTTCCTTTCCTGATCCCCCTCCTCTACATCATCTTCACACAGCTGATGAGAAGGGGCAGTTACCTTTGAAATGATGTAACAGCAGCTGCATTTTTTGCTCGTGTTCTTTTTGCTGGAGGATCAGTCTCCGGTCACACTGAAATTTCAGATGTTCCAGTGCAGATTCTAACTCACGAACCACATTATCCCGTTCCAGAACTTTCATTTTAATTTCTTCATTCTGTAACTTTAGTTTCCGTTCAACTTCTCGCAAATTAACCACCTAGCAAAGACATTTTTTGACCTTTTAACTGTCTTAGACAGCCTAATATAATAGATTAATTTACTTTTCCTTAGACTTCATAAAGATGAACGCCCTTAATCACCATGGTATAACTAGGCAAATGCTTTGTAACAAACCCACAAAATAACCTAACAGCCTTTTTAATTTGTTGGGATTCTGAACTGGTAACAACTTCATTTTAAATATATACCTGTGGTGAATTCATGTTGATGTATGGCAAAACCAATACAATATTGCAAAGTAATTAACCTCCAATTAAAATAAATAAATACATTCCCAAAATAAATAAATAAATAAATGTAATGTTGGTCTAACCATCACCCCTCCATCATTTCTTAGACATAATCTTTGTAGTTTACCTTTGTAATCCTATAACTATTTTCCCAGTCTAAAAAAATATCTAAGAATTCTAAAGACTCTTGTAACATCTAGATTATTCTCATTTTTAACTCCAAAGCGAATGTTATAAATAAGTGACAAAATTTTTTCAGCTGTAAATAGAGTTTGGCCTGAGACTGTACTTTTTAGTCCAGTGGGTTCCTCTCTGCACTGATATAAAGTAAAAACACTTCAGACAATATCTGTGTCACAGTACTTCTTAATAATGTAAAGACCTTCTCTTTAGAAAAATACTAATTTCTATCAAGGGTTCTTAAGATTAGAAAAATCCACTGACCTTGGCCCTTGCACTAAGACCACCACAAAAGAGTTATCTGTATCAAAGCCTCAGACAATATGTACCATTATTTCTGCCCTCCAAACACCCAGTGATGGGATGCACTCACATCAATGATAGAAGTATAATCATTCTGATAATCATTATCCAAGAGGAGGGCTGTGTATAACACTTCTATTAATTTGTTCATCTTTATTTCACGTGTCTCACAGAATTAGAACTTTATTTTAAAACTTCAGTGTTTTATTTTTCATTAATTGTATATTATCTTAAACTGAATATATTTTTCAGAGAAAAAAGTAATTTACTTGCTTAACATTTCATAATATATATATTATGAGAAGACACTGGAGAAAAGACGGATATAATTTTCAATGTTATGAATTTTCAATGTTATGAAATCAGTAAACTGTCAAATCTGTATAAAATACCTTAATTTATATTAAGCACACCCAGGTTAATGCTAAAATCGATCACTACCTTTGTCACTGATGTACCATTTCATCTCTATTTCAGTTCATAGAATATGATGAGAAAGTATAGGTACCCCTACCCAGCAATGAAGGAAAGGGAATCCAAACCTGGAGGGTCCCTTGATTTTTCATGAATGCTAAGTAGGAACAACCAAATCTAGAAAACATCCAACTAATAGTGCCTGAAGAATATATGGATTAAATTCTTTGGATTTTAAAACTATTTCAAAAAGCATCCTCCTTTCAAGTGACCCTTCAATTTTAAGAACCTCACTAAAATTTAGGCCTACAATACTTGGATAAGCACAAAGATTTCAGATGACAACATTCAGTACTGTAAAGTCTGCATATATGTGAGCTGTGTACCCATCTTGATCCCTATTTATAAGAAAACCCTCTGTCCCTGAAAAACAAACCTTATTGAAATATCTGAAAAGAACAGCTCTAATCTCAACAGGACTCAGGCAAATTAGTCTTTCTAAGACATTTGCTTCACTACGAGAGAGGTTTTGAAATGAAGCTCTGAGCAAGTTCTGGCGACTCTGGATACTTTCATTCTTGTATTCAATTGCGGCTTCCAAAGCTTCAATCCCTTCTTCAAGTTGGAAAAGAACATGTTCTTCCTAGATATAATACAATAGAAATCACTCATTTTAAATGAAATAGTATAACTTGGACTTCGTCATATTCTAAGATCTTACTAGCTCTTGGGTCTAATGGACATTACCATTGTTCTACCCTTCCCTCAAACCAATCCATGGTGGCTGCCAAATAAGTATCTTGCATTGTGCTGTATTTTCACCACAAAACATTACAGCGTTTTTAGTTACAGAATTCCTCATAAAATAGAAACTCAAATGTTTCTTGAAGATAAGAACTGACCCTCTAGAACTGCATATGGCCAACAGGTATATGAGAAGATATTCAACATCACTAGTCATCAGGGAAATGCAAATAAAAAACCACAGTGTGATACACACCTGTCAGAATGGCCATCATCAAATAACAAATGTTGGTGAGGATATGAAGAAAAGTGAATTCTCATACACAGTTGGTGGGAATGTAAATTGGTTACAGCCACTGTGGAAAACAGTACGGAGGGTTCTCAAAACACTAAAAAAGAACTACTATATGACCCAGCAATTCTACTCCTGGGTACATATCTGGGAAGATAAACTAATTTGCAAAGATACATGCACCTCAATGTTCATAGCAGCTTTATTTACAACTGCCAAGGTATGGAAGCGACCTAAGTGTCCATCAATAGATGAATGGATAAAGATGTGGTATATATACACAAAGAAATACTGCTGCTGCTAAGTCGCTTCAGTCGTGTCCAACTCTGTGAGACCCCACAGACAGCAGCCTACCAGGCTCCCTCGTCCCTGGGATTCTCCAGGCAAGAACACTGGAGTGGGTTGCCATTTCCTTCTCCAGTGCATGAAAGTGAAAAGTGAAAGGGAAGTCGCTCAGTCATGTCCGACTCTTAGCGACCCCATGGACTTCAGCCTACCAGGCTCCTCCATCCGTGGGATTCTCCAGGCAAGAGTACTGGAGTGGGGTGGCGGAATACTACTTGGTCATAAAAACAAAATTTTGCCATTTGCAGCAGCAACAAGAATGGACCTGGAGGGCATTATAGTAAGTAAGTCAGACAGAGAAAGACAAATGCTGTATCACTTATACGTAGAATCTAAAACTTACAACAAACTAGTGAATATAACAGCAAAAAAAGAAACAGACTCACAGATACAGAGAACAACATAGTGGTTACCAGTGGCAGGGCACATAATAGGGGTTGGGGAGTGGGAGGTACAATCAACTGGGAGTAAGACAGGCTACAAGGATATATTATACTACACAGGGAATATAGCCAATATTTTATAGTAACTGTACCTTTAAAAATTGCATTAAAAAATAAATAAAAATTAAAAATGGACACTCTACCACTCTGCAAACATAATTTGCTCATTCCTATCTCTATGCCTTATTTAACAGTGTTCTATCTAAAATGACCTTCTTTCTTATATCTATCAATACATACCATGTTTTTCATAATCCAGCTCAAGATTCTGATTCACCAATGCTGCCTTAATTCAATCTTCCACCAAATGATCACTGCATTGCTTTGGATAAATAATGTATTAAGTATAGCTTTATTAGGTTTCCCTGGTGGCTCAGTGATAAAGAATCTGCCTGCCAATGAGGAGATGTGGATTTGATCCCTGGGTGAGGAAGACTCCCTGGAGAAGGAAGTGGCAACCCACTCCAGTATTCTTGCCTGGGAAATTCCACGGACAGAGGAGTCTGGCGGGCCACAGGCTATGCGGTTGCAAAAGATTCGCGCATGACTTAGTACTAAACAACAACAACAACATAGCTTTATTACATTATCTATAACTTGATTTTTATATTCATCAAGATGTAGAGTTTTATCAACTCTCTGTCTCTTCTCCTCAGATGGAGTAGAATTCCTCAAGAGAAGCAAAATGTTTTCCACTTTTTTGTTTCTTCCATAGGGCCCAGGAACTGTCCTGGGCACTCAAGAATTCCTTAAATACTCAAACGTTTTGCTGAATTTTAGCCTCTCAGACCTTTAGATCTGCAGAACTGGGGGTTGACTTTGACAGCCTTGAGGGGAAAACCTCATTCTGGCAAAGCTACCCAAATTAAGTTATAAAATAGGGCAGTAGAAGCTCATGATGTCACATAACCTCCAGTCAAGTTTGTCTTTCTTTCATCAACTCAATGAACAATAATGTTATTAAACCCTCTCCCCTGTTCCTTCTTAATCAGCCCTTCAACTTCTTCTCATACTTGCTCAAATCTAAAACACTACAGAGATACAGCAAGGTGATTCCCAGCCACTTACTTTTTGTTAGTAACTTTCCCTTACTTTGGACATTGACCATAAATATTTGCAGAGAAAATCCAGGCTCAAAAGTTCATCTTTGTCTGATAAAATAATAAGTTATGGTTACCACTGCCAACTGAAATAAAATTTTGAAGAAAGACAAAGTCTGTGACAATTTGGTAGCCAATAAATGCAACATCTTTTACATAGTTAAAATAATGATGAAGAGAAGCCACATGTTCCCCTAAATGAAAACTCCTAAAAGGTATTTCTACTGGGGGCTGAATTTTGCATATTTACTTGGCTAGGACTTAGTGTGGAACAATGCTCCTGTACTTTCTAAAACAATTAACCCTTAATGCTCTAGGCCTTTGTTATAGATGATGAATTACCAAGTATCACCCAAGAAAGATGCATAAAGAAAAGGTACCTTCTTTAGAAGAAATGAGAAAAAGAGTCCCTCAAATCATTTTCTGTGTTCTGTGAAAACCTCAGCTGAGAAAGGCCATACTCAAGGCAACTGTGAGTCTCCCTATCCCTGGCAATGCTAGGAAGGGGCCACATTCATGGACCTCCATGAGAGGACATCACAGTCTCCAGTCAAGCCTTGCTTATGGCACCAAACAGGTGACAAGGAAACTCAGTACATCTGACAAAGTCTCAAGGAAACAAAGTTAATCAGGTTTATCATTTTTATGTTTGGGTAGCAAAGGTGAAGGAAATCATCCAAGTGATCCGTCATAGAGTACTTCCAGTTCCAAAGCATACTGACTTACTTCAGGTGACAACACGGTACCATTTTTAAGTTTCTCATCCACGCTGTTTCTTTGTCTCTGCAGCTGATCCTTTTCTCTCTGGAGGGCCTGTACTTGTTCTGAAATCTTTATTTTCTCCTCAGCTGTGCTGCTCTGGAGCTGCACATTCTTTTCAGACAACTCTTGGTCCAACAAGCTCAGGCGAGTTGATATTTTTAAACTGTCTGTGTTCAAAGCCTAAAAAGATAATCAACCAGACACCCTAAGGTCAGTTATTAGACATACAGACTTTTTCCTAAATAAATTAGGAAAAAACAGAGAGAAAACTACTATGTGGACATATTTTTAGCTCTTACATTATTATTTTCTCCCATGGATTTTTTTTGGGGGGGGGGGGCGGGCTTCATTTTCTAAGTCTTAAGTTGATGTCTTTTTTAAATGGAGATTTAAAAAAAAAGTTATTATTATTTATTTGGCTGTGCCTGGTCTTGGTATCTCATCAAAATAATTACATGTATATACCACCATAAGGTTTATAATTTTTTTAAAAAGTAGTCTCCTACGCCACCCTTTCTCTGATTCCTGCTCCCTAGAAATGACCGTCTTTAATCTTTCAAGCTATTTCTTCTGGTTTATGTCCATGTTTCTAAATAACATTACCAATTTTAGATACTGTCTACTGGTTGTCTATTATGAAAGATAAGATTTAGCACTCTTATGCCTCCTTGTCTGTATTTCCCCTCCTTATATTCTCCCAACTTAAGTTGTATTACAGTTTTTATTTAAATCAATAGTTTACATGACTTTGTAAATATTATTCATAACTGAACTATCTAGGACAAAATTATCATATTTCCATCTGGAACAGTTTTTTTTGGTTACCTTGTAACTACTTCTTTTCCAATAGAACTATAAAATTCCTCTCAACATTATTTTTTCAGTTAATCAAAACTTAATCAGGGAATATTTTCATTCTCTTCTCTTCTGGAAACATTTTGCCTAGAGTCTCCATCCTCCTGCTCCAAACTAGACTATAGTTGTTCCTGGACTTCCTTTGGTACTATTGAAAATTTCCAGTTAGAGCACATTTTCTGGGTCCCAAGTCTTTCTTTTCCATAGCTTGTATCCTCATTTTAAGGAGCACATCCTCTAGTAGTTTCATGAGACAGGTTGGGTTATAGATAATTTTTTTTACCTGAAAATATCTGTATTCTGCCTTCCCATTTAATTTATATTAGTCTAAAAAGAGAATATTTGTTTGGATACCATTTTCCTTATGAGTTTTAAGACTGCTTCACGTCTTCTAATGAAGAAGGTTGAGCACTCTAGTGCCATTCTGACTCTCAAGATTTATACAATGATATGCTTTTGGTAGTCTTTGCTATGCCCTTGATAAACTATTTCAACCCAGAGTTTCATATCTTCAGTGTTGGCAATTTTTTGTATTATGTCTTTGATAATCTCCTCTTCCCCTGTTTCCTCTGTTTTATCTTTCTGGAATTCCTGTTACTTGGATGATGGACTTTGTGGGTTTATCTGTTAATTAAATTTTATTCCTCTTATTTCCTATTTACTTTCTGAGATGTTTCTTAACATTATCCTTCAGAGCTTTTAATTTCTAAAAGTTCTTTCGTGTTTTTTACAGCCTGCAATTCTTGCTTTATGGATGGGAGTATCAGCTTTTACCACCTTGAGCACAGTAAGATTTTTAAAGTTTTTTCAACTCCTTGTTCTATCTCTAATTTCTCTGATCACCTTCTTCTTCTTTTTTTTTCTTTTGTTTTGGCCTCCATCTTTAATGTTAGTAGCATTCCTGAGATCTCCATCATACTTAAGAGTCAGGTATTAAAATGCTGATACTGTGGTGGGTTAAGATTTATGACAGTAGGATATACGTGGAACCTGGACACTTAGTTGGGGGCTCCCAAATGTAAATTTTTAGGGTATTTTTTCCTGGGACTGTTTCAGAAAAATCTACCAATCTTCTGCTGGGAAGTATAAGTCTGGCTGCCTGCATTTAGGGATGTATGAAGGGGTTAGGGAATGGATATCTCAGGATTCAGACTTTCATTCATTCCCTGTTTATTTTGACTTACCCCAGCCCTCTGCTGTACTTGGCTCAATCTTCAGAAAATAAATCATTTAGTCCAGAATTAGAAAAGGATGGTTTCCCAACCATGCCCTGTTTTCATTCTCAAGCCTCACTCCTCCCTTCTAAAATTCATGGTCCCTTCATTTCTGAGGTTTTTTTTTTTCATGTTTATGTGAATTATAGCTTGTGAAGCTGTTACTAAGAAAGCTAAAGATAAAGGCTTGACTCTCACTGGTATCCCTCATCTAGGCACTTGGATTTCAGCTTTTTCTGTTCTGCTAAGAAAGTAACCACTTATCTATCTCCTTTCCAGCTTACATTTTTTGGGTAACCTTTTGTCTTCTGTCATCTCCCCTACTATTTTTTCCCTTTATGTGTTTATAGGTTTTTTTCAGTAATAGCTTTACTAAAATATAGTTCATATACATCGATTTAAAATGTATAATTCGATGGTTTTAAGTATATTTGCAAACTTGTGCAACCATCACCATAATCAATCTTAGAACATTTTCATCAGTCTCTCAGAAGAAACTCTATGCCCACTAGCACTCACTCTACTTCCTCGCCAAGCCCTGATCCAGTTCTAAGTACCCAGTATTCTACTTTCTGTCTCTATTAAACTGTCTACTATGACTGACTTCTTTCACTTAACATAATGTTTTCAGAGTTCATCCATGTTGTAGCACGTATCAGTGCTTCATTCCTTTCTACTGTTGAATAATATTCCGTTATATGAATGTGTACCACATTTCGTTTACACATTGTCAGTTGAAGGACGCTGGGTTGCTTTCATTTTTTTACTATTATGAATAATACTGTTTTGAATATTCCTGTACAAGGTTTTGTGTGCCCTTATGTCTTCACTTGATTTGAATGTACACCTAGGAGTGGATGCTAGGTCATTTGGTAATTCTATGTTCAACATGTTATCCAAAGTAACTGCACCATTTTACAATCCCACCAGCAATGCGTAAGCGTTCCAATTCCTTCACACCCTCACTAAAATTATTTTTCTGATCATAATCATCCTAGTGGGTATGAAGCAGTATCTCATTTAAATCTTGATTTGCATTTACCAGATGGCTATGATGCTGAGCATCTTTCAACGTGCTTACTGGCCATTCACAAATCTCTGGAGAAATTTCTATCTGAATCCTTTGCCCATTTTTAAACTGGGTTGCCTTTTTATCACTGAGCTTTTAAAGAGTTCTACATCTGTTCTAAATACAGACTTAATGATGTACAAACACCTTCTCCCATTCTATGGGTTATCTTTTCAGTTTCTGGATGGTGTTCTTTACATTACAAATGCTTTTAATATTGATGAAGTCCAATTTATCTAATTTTTTCTGTTGTTTGTGTTTTAGGTGTAATATTCAATAAACCACTGCTTAACCTAAGGTCACAAAAAATTATACTTATGTTTCTTTCTAAGATGTTTATAGTTTTAGCACTTACATTTAGGTCTTTGATTCATTTTATTTGTATATGGTATGAATTTAGACTTTTTAAGATAAATTTTTTAAAAATTTACTTTTGGCTGTGCTGGGTCTTTATTGCTGAATGGACTTTCCTCTAGTTGTAGCGAAAGCAGGCCACTCTAGCTGTGGAGTGAGGGTTTCTCATTGCAGTGGCTTCTCTTGTCGTGGAGCACAGGCTTTAGCATGTGGGCTGCAGAAGTTGAAGTTCATGGGCTATGGGGTACAGGTTCAGTAGTTGTGGCACACAGGCTTAGTTGCTCCACGGCATGTAGGATTTTCCTGGACCAGGGATCGAACCTGTGTCTACTGCATTGGCAGGTGGATTCTTTACCAATGAGCCACCAGGGAAGCCTTAATATAGGCTTTTTTATACTGTGTTTCTTGTCTGAAATGGATACAATCGTATCTTATAGTATTTCTTAAATACTGAAAAAATATGTAATATGCTTTGTTTTATCTTTTGTAATATCCTTTGTTCAAAAAGAACCCTGAAATATGTCTCAAGTTTCTCTTCAGTTTAATTAAAACTATCTTCAAAGAATCAATTTTGCTATGATCTACTGGCTTCCCTGGTGGTTCAGAGGTTAAAGCATCTGCCTACAATGCAGAAGACCTGGGTTCGATCCCTGGGTCGGGAAGATCCCCTGGAGAAGGAAATGGCAACCCACTCCAGTACTCTTGCCTGGAGAATCCCATGGATGGAGGAGCCTGGTGGGCTACAGTCCACGGGGTCACAAAGAGTCAGACACAACTGAGCGACTTGACTTCACTTCACCGTGGGTTTCATTTATTTGCACTCTATGCTTACCTCAGTATGTTCTTACTTCCTAAATATTACATCTCGTTGAAACTAGAAAACATCTACTTTCTTTTCTTTGCTCTTCCTGCATCATAAAGTAAATGTATTTCAGGAATAAGAGTTTCCTTCTCACTCCTTTCTTTTTCTATTTTTTTCTTTTTTGATACAGAACATATCATAAAGGTCCCAGGTATTTTCTTCTGTTTATTCACTTGATACACTGATTTGTAAATCCTCTTTGCTGTCATTACATGTTTCTTTTTTGCGGGAAGGTGGGCAGCTTCTAAAACCTGACCCTGACAGCCAGTGTGGACAAGTTACCTGGATGGAGCACCAGCAACTAGGCTGGATAGAAGAGCTACCCCTACCCCAATGTCCAATAGCCTGCTGCTAAAAGCTATCTTGACATGTTTGGGAAACAGAAGACAGAGCAGAGGTTAAGTGCAGATCTTGTTCACATGTTACACTAAGGTGGAGAAGTTAAGAACATGTCAAAAAATCACCCCAGACCTAGTGGTACATCTATGCTGGATGAAAGGCAGGTTTTTTAATAAAGAGGCAGAGCTTATTCCATGATTCCACGACTGACCTCAGACTCAAGGTCAGCTGGAGGCAAACGTTGTGCAGAAAGTCTTTTTTTACAATTTTTAAAAATTGAAGTATAATTGATTTACAATGTTGTGCCAATCTCTGCTGTACAGTGACTCAGTTATATACATATATACATTATGTTTTATATATTCCATAATGGTTTATCACAGGACATTGAATATAGTTCCCTGGGCTATACATTAGGATCTTGTTGTTTATCCATTCTAATGTAATAGCTGGGATCTACCAACCCCAAACTCCAAGTCCATCCCTCCCCGACTCTCCCTTGGCAAACACAAGTCTGTGAGTCTGTTTCTGTTTTATAAACAGGTTCATTTGTGCCATATTTTAGATCCCACATACAAGTGATATCATATGGGATTTGTCTTTCTCTTTGTAGAGAAAGTTTTCTTAAAGGCTAGGGCAAGTCAGCTTTATTTTCAGATGCTACTGTTGCTACTGCTATTATTAAAAAAACTTCTCCTGGTCCTTATAATACTTCTACAGTCATTTTTCAAAACCTGAAACTGAGGCAAAGTCCTTCATAAAACCACTTATCTGAATGGCTCATAAAACCCAAGTCCTACAACAAAAATTTTTGTAAAGATACTCAATACTTTTGTAAAGATACTTCTTTATAAGTAGAAAAATAAACAAATCTGTATTATACAAAGTCTTCTTTCTTTTGTAGGAATTGTAAGTAGTAGTATCAGTTCAGTTCAGTCGCTCAGTCATGCCGACTCTTTGCGACCCCATGAATCTCAGCATGCCAGGCCTCCCTGTCCATCACCAACTCCCGCAGTTCACTCAGACTCACGTCCATCGAGTCCGTGATGCCATCCAGACATCTCATCCTCTGTCGTCCCCTTCTCCTCCTGACCCCAATCCCTCCCAGCATCAAAGTCTTTTCCAATGAGTCAACTGTTCGCATGAGGTGGCCAAAGTACTGGAGTTTCAGCTTTAACATCATTCCTTCCAAAGAAATCCCAGGGCTGATCTCCTTCAGAATGGACTGGTTGGATCTCCTTGCAGTCCAAGGGACTCTCAAGAGTCTTCTCCAACATCACAGTTCAAACACATCAATTCTTTGATGCTCAGCCTTCTTCACAGTCCAACTCTCACATCCATACATGACCTTAGGAAAAACCATACCCTTGACTAGACGGACCTTAGTCGGCAAAGTAATGTCTCTGCTTTTGAATATGCTATCTAGGTTGCTCATAACTTTTCTTCCAAGGAGTAGTAGTATAGTTGGATCATTTTCAAGTCTGTTCTTCCAGATTACCAATGTTCACTCAACCTTCACCCAATGTTCACTCTCTAATGGTACAGATTATTTTTAAAATATCCACTAAGGCTTCCATAGGAAATGGCAAGCAAGTTATTCTAAATGGTTTCATAGTTTCTGTTTGGGATAATAAAAGGTTTGGAAATAGATAATAGTGATGTTGTAAACACTGAATATAATTAATGCTGATGAACTGTACACTGTAAAAAGGTCAAAATGGTAAATTTTATGTTATGTATAACACACTACAATTTTTTAAATATCACCAAAAGTTAATAATAGATAACTCATACTTGGTAGAACACTGAACATTTTACTTCAAAACTGCCAATAGATTTTACTGATGGTCATTAAATAAGCACTAATAAGCCAAATACACTGAAAACCAGAAAAGTTTTCTTTTGGTTTCTAACTTCACAGTGGTTTGATTTACCTTATAGAAAAATAAATCTCA
Source organism: Capra hircus (assembly GCF_001704415.2). NCBI lineage: Eukaryota > Metazoa > Chordata > Mammalia > Artiodactyla > Bovidae > Capra > Capra hircus. The sequence continues at coordinate 76,907,478 of NC_030815.1, forward strand.
ATTTATATGGCTTACAACCAGAGTCAAAGAGCATATTAAATAGAATACCTGACTAGATCGCAACTTCTTACTTTCCAGGTGGCTCTTCTCCTGTAACAGGGCCTCCTTCTTTGAAACTATGGCCTCCCGTTTCTTTAAGTCTTCTTCCAGCTCCTCTAATTCTTGGCGTTGATTCAGAACTTTCTCTACTTCTTCATCTAACCATTTCTTTTGTTTATCCAATTTCTACATTAAAAGTCCAAAGAAATGTTACAATTTGTTTTTCTTCACCATAAAATTTATATGGTAATAATATAGCTTCAGACTAACTAAACACCTTAAATGAACATTTAAAAGCTATCTGGAACACCGTAAATGAACAGTGAGAATAACAAAACAGTATCTGTCCAAAACTGTCAAGAAGTGGTTCTAAGTTAACATCTTCCTTTGTTGTTTTATAAGGAGTTCAAATTTATTCCTTGAAAATGCTTGAGTCTGGGATTTTTAAGGCTGTCAATTTTCTTTATATATACTGAGGGTCAGTTCTGAGAACACGTTGGAAATCTTATGTGTTCCAGAGGCGCTTACCTCCATCTCAGCACTAATGAATGAGCTCCTTGCTCATTCATTCTCCCTGACTGCAGGGACAAAGCTTTTTGCCTCTCTAGCCCCAGTGCCTGCTATACTGCCTTGCCTATGATTGACTCTCAATAGAATGTTATATGAATGACTGAATGAATTTCTGATTCAATTAACCAAGGAGGTGACTAAATGAATAGCCATAGTGGAAAGACATAGGTGATAAGGCATGAAAATCTACTCTGCATTGTAACCTGTCAACATCAAATAATTACAAAATAAATTGCGCTGTAAAGATTTTCAAAACAAGCATCTCAGTATTATCTTGAGCTAAGGGTACCTAGAAATAAGTACAAACAAAAATGTGAGTGGAATAACTGTCCAAGATGGACTCTACCAAGTGCCCACCTGCACTGGGACAGAGTAATGAGGCAATGCTTCCTAAATAACAAGAAAACAAATCAATACAGTATTATTTTCCAGTTCTTCTCAAACTTGATTAAAAAAAAACCTGTTCCCAGAAATCTGTATTAAGACAATAAGACAGTGAATATGCACGAGAAAAAATGAGCAAAGTGGCCAAGGCAAAGTGAGATCCAGAGTCCAGGGCTCTGTAGTTTTTCATCCAGACCTAGACAGTATGGTCCTATAAGCAACAGCACATGTGAATAATGCTAAACCCTTAAATGGCAGCTCTACAATTACTAGAACAGTAAGGATATCCCAGAACAATGACAGAAATACTTTAGTTTTGTTATATCCAGCTCTATCTTAGAAACGCCACACGAGACCCTATGAAGACTAGCAACTAAAACATATTCTACAAACATTTCTTGACTGAGTGGGGTTTGAAAGTTAAGTAAGAGATCTTCTGTAAGCTCCATTCCAATAAAAGAGAAACCAAAAAATGATGATTGTTGATAATAAAAGCTGTATACAGCTAATTCCTAGGTATATGTATGCCAAAATGGAGGGTGGGATCGGTTCTATCTGAGAAATGGAAGTAACATCAATGCCTGCCTCAGAGTAGGCAATACTTTAGCTGTGCTTTGAGGACTGGGTGCTGTGCTGTGCTTAGTCACTCAGTCGCGTTGGACACTCTGCGTCCCCATGGACTGTAGCCCGCCAGGTCCAGGGAAGCCCTTGAGGATTGGGTAGCAGTCTGCTAACATAATAGGTGTTTTAGAGAAACAATAATAAATGAATGAATTTTCCTGCGCTGGAAATAATAAAGTTATGATCTGTGCAATTCACAGTATCTTAGTTAGTTTTCTGAAAATTTCTTACTTTGTCTCTTCTCTCTTACAGTAAATAGTCCTACCACACAGTGCCAATTTTAAATACTTTCTTCTTATAAAAGAGTTTCATATCAAAACAAGGTCCTATTATAAGCTTTTTGGATAGTCATATTGATTAATTTACAATCTTTAGAGTCAAATTCTGGAAAATGTTGTTTTAGAACACTAAAAAGCAGGAAGGTTTTTTTTGTTTGTTTATTATTATTTTAACCCAATAAAGTCAATGCAGGCTGTGAGAACCTATTATTGTATTCATTTAAATTTAGATTCTTAACATTTTGTAAAGCGGCGCTAACTATTCTATGCTTTCCTACCTCTGCTACTCCTCCACATACCCTTCCACCCAGAAATAATATTACCAGGCATGTCAGAGAGAAAGCTCTTTAACTAATTTCTAAAAAGCACTAGTAAACTAACTGAGAACACATGCATGTCCTAAATCTTACTGTTAAAATATTAATATATAAGACTTAAGAAGAGCAAATAAAATTTTCAGAATTAGGTTGATGCATTTGCATTTGAGGGTAGTTAGTTTTAAGTACAGTAATTTTTAAGACTTTTAGTACTGTGATTCCTAATTTACATAAAATTTTATTTCTTGGAACTTTGATATTAATTTATTAATTTCATTTTTTAAATGTGGCATTTAGACAATAGCTTTTTAATATATGATATATGGTACATATACAATTTGGTTGTATTTGAGTACAGAGCTCTTTTTGTTAGAAATATATCTGTTTCCAGAGGAATAAACCAGTCTTGACATAAGGATAAACACAATCTAGTTTTCATGTTTACATTTCACAACATTCAAATAAACTCATTTCTACTGAAGTAAGAATACAGCATTCATGTTGATGTTTGGTAGAAACCAACACAATACTGTAAAGCAATTATCTTTCAATTTAAAATAAATAAATTCAAAACAAAACAAAAGTACAGCAAATTTCTGGATAAGAAATTAATTTTTAATAACAGAAATGTTTCAGGAGAAATATTAGAAATTTTGTACTCCAGTGGCAAAGTCTAGTGTTTGAAGATTTCATTTAGAGTCCACCTCTTTTTACCTCTACTTAGACAATCATCAAATCGAAAAGAAACCAGGAAACACTAAATAGAATTGACAAACCTGGAGTTGGTCTATACTTCCAAATGAACCTTTTCTCTTTTTCACCTTAAACGCATCAAGGTCCTCAGCTTTCAGTTTTAGATCTTTCTGTTCTGTTTTTAACTGCAGTTCCTATAGAAAACAGGAATTTAAATCACCTTATTGCTTTTACTACATGGCCATCATTAAATATTTATACAGATAATCAATTTAATATTTACTTTCCTACTTGCAAAGAGAAAGAAAACAAGTAGATGAAGCTTGGGGCTATTAAGGAAGAAAATAAGGTTAGCCCTTCATTCAAGCAATAAAATCTCACAGCAAAAATCAGCATTTACTAGGAAAGCTAGGTACTTTTTTCATTTTTCGCCTGTGTTACAAATTATAGTAACAGGGGTAAGAGTATGAAAATTATAAATCCACTTTTCTCTTGCCTTTCTGAGTTCATTACCTTCAGTGAGTCCACCCAAGGTACCCATATACAACAGGGATATTAGAATTTATCACAGGAGAAATGTAAAAAGAAAAGTAATACTCAGGTTCCAGCATTCAAAACTCAGATTTTGCAGCATGAGAATAGTCTTTCAAGACTGATCATGGTCCTCTGAAGAGTATTTTCCCAATTCCTTCAGTTTCCATTCACATCTTAAGAGTCAAGTCAAGAGGGCCCATGTGTTCTACTGGGGTTTAGAGACGATGTTAACTGTCCACCACCAAAGCTTAGCAGGAATCTGGAAGGAGGCCATGAACTCAAAGTGGGCTGGTCCACACTGCTATTTCTTACTGGTCCATGATGGATAAGTACAGAAATTAAAAGTAAGTGTTTAGAACCTTTTACAACAATTCAACAGAATAATTTTATGTCTATTGAATCTAATAATTAAAAGATAGACTTATTGCATATTTTAATTTTTATTTCATTTTTCTACTAGTTCTTGTTTTACAAAGGTATTGGGCTCTGACAAATTCATAATAAAGTGAAAATTGTCTCTTGTGTGTGTGTGTGTGTGTTAGTTGCTCAGCTGTGTCCAACTCTTTGTGACCCCATGGACTATAGCCCACCAGGCTTCTCTGTCCATGGAATTTCCCAGGCAAGAATACTGGAGTGGGTTGCCATTCCCTTCTCCAAGGGATCTTCCCCACCCAGTGATCAAATCCAAGTCACCTGCATTGCAGGCAGATTCTTTACCATCTGAGTTACCAGGGAAGACCCCCAAATTGTACATTTTCCATAGGGAATTTTTGAAGTACTGAAAAAAAGGAAGTAAAAGGGAAGTCTACCATTTTCCAGGTCTGGAAATGGCAGAAAGGAGGAAAAAGTGAGTAAGAAATATGTGTGTCCCAGTTTTCCTCTTGAGTTTTGACCTAGGAAGGGGATAATAAGTAAAGGTGTCACTGAGGGCAGAGAGAATGGGGACTGCAGTGCAGAGGCTTCACACCCACATAAGTCCATGCAGTCTTGCTGAAAGAACAGAACTATGATCAGGGAACAGCAACTAATTGGACTCCTTGCACTTGGAGAATGAGGACGACGAGGTAAGAACAAATAGGGAAAAGAGATGAAGCCAGAGCTCCTCTACACTCTACACTGAACGTGAGACCAGTCTATAGACTACATTGGCTTCACACCAGGGGCCAGGAGAGAAAGGTGGAAAGGGAGAGCAGATTACAGCCAGTCACATGCAAGAACCAACTGAAACTCAGGAAGTCCCTCCTCCTCAACTCCATGTGATGCAATAAAGCTGCACAATGGAACACCACATACACTAGAGCCTACCTTTGAGAAGCGTGGAGAGCAGGAAATTGAATACTCTTGTTCAAGAGAACTGAGAATTATTTGAAGAAAATGTCTAAACTATCAGAATAAAGTTTGAACAGATTGGATATTTGGTTAGTTCCTATGATATTTCCAGCAATTATTATGACATGGATTGGGCTGGTCAGGTTGGGAGGAGTGTCATAAAGAACACAAGGCTACTATAGATTCAATAAAGAAATTTTCTATGCCCACTTGAGTTGAATTATGGGTGAATTTAGACCCTCTTATATTTACTAACCATTAATTTTTCATGCTTCCCTATTGCTTGTTCACAGTTGTAATTCAGCTCCTGTCACAGTCACGGCGACTTTAGGATGCTGAAATAAAGGCACCTTATACCAGGGCTGACTCTCTACTATTCGTTTTTCTACACATGCTTTGAAAGTATGTAATAGGTGATCTAATCCCCTCTTCTGTATGTTGCTCTAGACATTATTACCTTTACCACATATTGTAATCTCTAACATAATATTAAAATAGCTGTCTACCAGGTACTATGCTATGCTTTTTACATCTATTTAATTATCCCATTTAATCCTCACAATAATCCTATGAAACAGATACCATTATAAATCCCATTTTACAGATGAGGAAATTGGTGCTTAGAGAAGTAAAAGTCCCATATCAGACATTGATCCACAATTTCAGGGGTTCCCATACCTCTTCTTTACTATTTCAGTTAAGAACTGCTGCTCTAAGAAGAACCTGTGCAGCAGTCCTAGTATTCACTGGAAATGGTTTAGTCACTTGAAAAATGAAATGTTAGAAAGCTAGTTCTGAACAAGATGTCCCTTAGGACTCTGAGCAGATGCTGTTTTTGCATGAAGTAATAGAAATTTCAATATATCTTCAGGGCAGACTGTTCCTTTTCCTGGAATACTGAGAGATATGGCTAGAAGGAACAAAATTACCCTAGATAAAGTGTCAAGTTTTAGTTACCAGAAGAGTTGCATTTCAGCAGACTATGTGTTCTACTCAAAAGCTTTCTTTTCCTTAAACAAAGATTTAGAGAGTGCTATGTCTTATTGGTTTAAGCCAGGATTCGTGAGAGATGAGGAGCTGAGACCCAAAGACCACAGGACTGAGAGGCAGGCCTGCTCCTCAGATTGGAGGAAGGACTGCAACACACAGACCAGGCTGTTGGCAATGAATGAGAACTGACCATCAGAAGATTCAGCCTGTGGAACTTTTTAGTTCACTGGATACGGGTAAGGAGGAAGAGGACACAGTCAAGAGTGATTGATAAATTTGTAGTTTACTCAACTGAATGCACTGAAACGTCATGTAAAGTACACAAGAAAACTTTACTTTCTCCCCCATTAAGGGAGCAGGGAGGAAGAGTAGTGAGAAGATAAGTAAGAAAGATCCTGAATTCACCTATAAGTCAGTCAGTTCAGTCGCTCCGTCGTGTCCAACTCTTTGCGACCCCATAGACTGCAGCACACCAGGCCTCCCTGTCTATCACCAACTCGCGGAGATTACTCAAACTCACGTCCATTGAGTTGGTGACACCATCCAACCATCTCATCCTCTGTCATCCCCTTCTCCTCCCACCTTCAATCTTTCCCAGCATCAGGGTCTTTCCCAATGAGTCAGTTCTTCACATCAGGTGGCCAAAGTATTGGAGTTTCAGAGTCAGCATTGGTCCTTCCAATGAATATTTAGGACTGATTTCCTTTAGGATGGACTGGTTGGATCTCCTTGCTGTCCAAGGGACTCTCAAGAGTCCTCTCCAATACCACAGTTCAAAAGCATCACTTCTTTGGTGCTCAGCTTTCTTGGTAATCCACTCTCACATCCATACATGACCACTGGAAAAACCACAGCTTTGACTAGACAGACCTTTGTTGGAGAAGTAATGTCTCTCCTTTCTAATATGCTGTCCAGGTTGGTCATAACTTTCCTTCCAGGAGTAAGTGTCTTTTAATTTCATGGCTGCAATCACCATCTGCAGTGATTTTGGAGCCCTAAAAATTAAAGTCTGACACTATTTCCACTGTTTCCCCATCTATTTGCCATGAAGTGATGGGACCAGATGCCATGATCTTAGTTTTCTGAATGTTGAGTTTTAAGTCAACTTTTTCACTCTCCTCTTTCACTTTCATCAAGGGGCTCTTTAGTTCTTCTTTGCTTTCTGCCATAAGGGTGGTGTCGTCTACATATGTGAGATTATTGATATTTCTCCTGGCAATCTTGATTCCAGTTTGTGCTTCATCCAGTCCAGCATTTCTCAAGATGTACTCTGCATATAAGTTAAATAAGCAGGGTGACAATATACACTCTTGACATACTCCTTTCCAAATTTGGAAACAGTCTGTTGTTCCATGTGCAGTTGTTACTTGCTTCTTGACCTGCATACAGATTTCTCAAGAGGCAGGTCAGGTGGTCTGGTATTCCCATCTCTTGAAGAATTTTCCACAGTGTGTTGTGATCCATACAGTCAAAGGCTTTGGTATTAAGATATTAAGAAGAGGTGGAAGAATATACACAAGAACTATACAAAAAATATCTTCATGACCCAGATAATCCCAATGGTATGATCACTCACCTAGAGCCAGACATCCTGGAATGTGAAGTCAAGTGGGCCTTACGAAGCATCACTATGTACAAAGCTAGTGGAGGTGATGGAATTCCAGCTGAACTATTTCAAATCCTAAAAGATGATGCTGTGAAAGTGCTATACTCAATATGCCAGCAAATTTGGAAAACTCAGCAGTGGCCACAGTACTGGAAAAGGTCAGTGTTCATTCCAATCCTAAAGAAAGGCAATGCCAAAGAATACTCAAACTACTGCACAATTGCACTCATCTCACACACTAGTAAAGTAATGCTCAAAATTCTCCAGGCCAGGTTTCAACAGTACGTGAACCGTGAACTTCCAGATGTTCAAGCTGGATTTAGAAAAGGCAGAGGAACCAGAGATCAAATTGCCAACATCCACTGGATCATCGAAAAAGCATGAGAGTTCCAGAAAACCATCTATTTCTGCTTTATTGACTATGCCAAACCCTTTGACTGTGTGGATCACCTATAAGACAACCCAATAAAGATGCCAATGGTTGGATGTGTGAATCCATAGCTCTAATGGCAAATCTGGTATTCAGGATTAAACCTGGGAGTTGTCAGAGTTAAACTGCAGTCATGGGAAAAGAGATGAGATGTCACCCAGGCCAAAGTATGGAAGAAAAAGAGGACATAGGCTAGAGTCTGGAGTAATTCCCATAAGCAAAGAAACAATAGTGTAGGATAAGCTAGCAAAGACAAAGAACAAGCAATCAGAGAAGAAAAAAAACCAAGGTAAATATAACTTTACAAATGCAAAGGGGAAAATATCTCAAGATGGAGGAAGTGGTTAATTATGTTGAATGCAGTGTTAAGGACTTCAGTCACAGAGAGAGCACTGATGTACTTCTCAAGAGCTTGAAGTGAATGGCACAGCCAAGACCCAGAAATCAGACTGGAGAAGACAAGAGAACAAATGAAAAGAAAAGAAACAGAATCAAATATAATAAACTTTTCCAAGCAGTTTGGTTATAAAGGGAAGAAGAGAGAGACAGAAGTATAAAGGTGATGAAGAATAATTTTCGGATGAGAATAATCTAAGCTGTTTAAAGAAAGAATCTAGCAGAAAAAGAAAAGCTGGAAATATAGGAACAGAAAAAGACATAAATGAGATAAAGTACTAAGTGCTTAGCACAGTAATGAATGAAGATAAATAATAAATGTTATTTATTTTCTATAATAATAACTATCACAATATTAAGAATGAGTAACTCAAGAATATTAAGAAAGCAATTCCATTTATAGTAACATCTAAAAGAATAAAATATCTGGGAATAAATTTAGCCAAGAAGGTAAAAGACTAGCACACTAAAAATTTTAAAATACTATGAAAGAAATTAAAGAAGAAATGAAAAGACCACCCCAGGGATTCTTCCATGACTAGGTGGTAGAGTCCACCTGCCAAGGCAGTAGACACCGGTGCAATCCCTGATCCAGGAAGATCTGACATGTTGTGGAGCAATGAAGCCCCTGCAAAACAGCTACTGAGCCCTTATTCTAGATCCCAGAAACTACAACAACTGAGCCCACACATTGCGACTAATAAGCCCTTGTGCCAAGAGCCCATGCTCCCCAATAAGAGAAGCCACTGCAATGAGACACCTGCTCACTGCAATGACGAGTAGCCCTTCATTTACCACAACTACAGAAAAAACTCCAGACCAATTAAGACTCAGCACAGCCAGAAAATGAAATAAATAAATAAATAAAATGGAGAAAATATTAAAAATAAAAAAAGACACCCCATGCTCCTGGATAAGAAAACTTAATATTGCCATGATGACAATACTACTCTGAGACCTACACAGTCAACAAAATCTGTATCAAAACTCCAATGACCTTTTTGCCAAAATGGAAAAGCTGACCCTTAAATTCATATGGAATTGCAAAGGTCCTTGAATAGCCAAAACAATGCTGGAAAAGTACAAAGTTGGAGGACTTAATTCCCAATTTCAAAATCTACTGCAAAGCTACTGTAATCAAAACAGTGTGTACTGGCACAAGGACAGACACAGAAACAAATGGAATAGAACTGAATGTTTAGAAACAAATTCATAGATCGATAATCAACTGATTTTTGACAAGGGTACCAAGTCCATTCAACAGAAAAATAACTGTCTTTCAATAGATGGTGCTGGAATTCCACATGCAAAAGAAAGAAGGTGGTCCTCTACCTCACACCACATACAAAAATTAACTCAAAATGGCCCAAGGACCTAAACACAAGAGCTAAAACCATAAAACTCCAGAAGACAACACAGGGGTGGTTAAGTCCTTATGACCTTAGATCTGGAAATTAATTCTTAGATATGACACTAAAAGCACAAGTGAAAAAAAGGAAACATAGATAAACTGGAACATCATAAAAATGTAAAAGTATGGCACATCAAAGAATATTATCAAGAAAATGCAAAGATAATCTACAGAATGGAAAAAACATATTTGGAAGTCATGTATCAAAGTTTAATGTCCAGAACAGAGTGAGTTCCCATAACTCAGTTACAAAAGACAATCCAATTTAAAAAGACAACTTCAAAAGACTTTTCGCCAAACAAGATACACAAATGGCCAATAAGCACATGAAAAGATGTTCAATACCATTAGTCAATATGGAAATACAAATCAAAATCATAATGACATTCCACTTCACATGTACTTGGGTGACTATAACAAAAAAGAAACAGAAAATAACAAGTGTTGATAAAGATGAGAAATCAGGCCCCTCAAACATTGCTGGTGATAATGTAAAATTGTGCTGTCACTATCAGAAATAGTTGGTGGTTCCTGAAAAAGCTAAGCATAGAATTAGCATATGACCCAGGGATTCCACATCAAGGTATTTCAAGTCCAAATTGAAAGCAGGGACATGAACAGTTACTTCTATGCCAATGTTTATCACAGCACTATTCAACAGCCAAAAGGTAGAAACAACCCAAGTGTCTATCAGATAAATGTAGAAAAAAAATGTTGTGTATGCATGTAATGGAATATTACCCAGTCATAAAAAGGAATGAAGTTCTGATATATACTACAACATGGCTGAACCTTGAAAACTTTATGCTAAATGAAATAAGCCAGACACAGGACAAATATTGCATGATTTCACTTTTATAAAATGTTGAGAATAGGAAAATTCATAAATATAGAAGTAGATTAAGATTACCAGGCGCTGGGGGAGAGAGGGGGAAAAGGACTCACTGCTTAATGGTTACTCAGGGTGATGAAAAAGTTTAAAAAAAGATAGAGACGATGGTTACACAACACCGTGAATGTAATCAATGCCATTGAATTATACGCTTCAGGTAAAAATGTTCAATTTCATATTATATTTTACCACAGTTTATAAAAATCAATGATGTAATACACCAAAACTCATTGAACTATATATACACTTTACATTGGTAAACTGTATGATACGTGAAGTATATCTCAATAAAAGTGTTTTTTAAAAAATAAAGAATCAGTAACTTGGCTTCAATGCTCTTTAAGTTCCCTTCCATGTCTAAATTCTGTCATTCTTTTTTCTAAGGTCTGAGAATATGTTACTTTCCTCAGTTTAAAATCTAGGAAACCTCCAATTATGTCCCAAACCTTGGGTTCGGCTTAACATTTCAATAGAACAGAGCCTGGTACACAGTGCTAGATAAGCGTTCGTTATTGTTGTTATTATGATTATTATCAGCCTCCTTTTCTTCAGAAGAGCCCTATTGAGGCAAGTATGATAAGGATATTTAAGAATTAACAGACAGAGAGGGTAAGTGATTTTCCCAATAAATGGTCCAGCCAAGAATGAGAGAGTTGGGATCTGAACACACACTAGCCAAGCTCCAGAGTCTGGGCTGATACCACTAGTTCCTCCCAGCCTACAACTGCTAGGCACAGAGGTCTGATCACTTTTCTGCATACTAGGGAATGAAATGGTACCATCATTTTTACCTTGTACTTTTTCCTATGCTGATACCTGGACAAGGCATGTCAAAGCACTTTGAAAATGGGAAATCCTAGTCAAATGTTAGATATTTTTTAGAAAGTCAGCTTCATAAATTTATGTTTTTGACAGCCTCAGCTGAAGTTAAGGTCCTAGTTAGAGAAATTATCATTGCACTTTCTTTTGGGAAGTCAAAGCCTTCAAGACAGTACTCAGAATTCAATAAATAGCTTTTACTATGTAGATCAACAAAGTTTTAAGGTGAATGGGAACAGCAGCCAGGGACAGGCCAAGGTTAGATACTTCACAAGCCAACTGAATCAAGACCTTGGTTTCATTAGCTCTGAGCCATTGAACATTTCATATTATGCTTAGCAGGAAAGTATGACAATATTACTTTGATTTTTTGTTGATCCCGCTTAATTTCTGCATCCAGTTGCTTCCTTTTTTCGTTTTCTTCTCGAAGTCTTTTTTGCAGCTGTACCTTTTGATATTTCATGTGATCTACATTCTGCTCTAGTTCATTAGCACGTTTCTCATTTTGGATTGACAGTGACGCCAATTTCTTACTATTTTGATGCTTTCTCTGTAAGACCTGGATCACATGGAATATTTAAAAATGAAAAACTGCATTTCTCATATCCTTCCAGTGAACTTAAAACTTTTCATTTAATTACGCATGTTGGCATTTCTTCCTAGATTTTAATTTATTCTTGACAGTTTCACAATTGTTTTCTATATTTCTACTTTTACAATCGGTCAACTATCATAATTTTCACAAGATGTAAAGAATGATGAACCTTCCTGGTGCTGGTAGCCAAACAGAACAAAACCAACATCACTGCTTCTTTTTTTGAGTGTTTTAATTTAAAAATACTTTATGTACATAATAAAAATTAAAACAATACAAAACTGAACTTATATTTAAAAAGACTCTTATCTCAGATGGCTAATCTACCTGTCCTGCTTCCTGAAGCAGTATTCTTTGAGAAATAATTTATATGCATATAAATAACTTTATGTATATATATTCTAGGTAGACTATTCTCCACCTCCTTTTTTTTCTATATAATTTATCTTGTTCTTTCTATGTGACTGTATAGTATTCTATTGTACTCATATTTAAAATCCAGCTAAAGCCTAAATCATTAATCCCTGAGTTAAAATGATCAGAAATGATACCATTTTCCCAGACAGTAACCATTATAATTATTTTAATTATCACAAATAAAGCTTTTCCTCTCTAGCAAAAGTTATCCATTGACAGCACTAAAAATCTGTGAACATCTGTGAAGAGCTTACTGTACTAATATAAAATACCAGTGTTTCAATTTAATCTTGATCAAACAAACATAGATTTGTATTACGTACTTTAGCATTGCACTAAGTATATCTCACATGAAATAAAGTTAAGGTGAGGTTATTTGTAAGTTATGCAAACTACAATTAATTATTTCCTTTATCTTGGCAATAAACTGCTGGGGAAAAAAATTTTGTTTTAATTAAGTATTCACAGATGCATTGTAGCTTAGGAGCAGGGCTATTCAAAGGGTGGTCTGTGGACCAGTACCAGTCACAGACTGCTGTCAGCCTGCACCATGAAGGACATTATTAGACTCAGCTGATGGTGTTTCTATGCAAGACTTTTTTTTGATGAGGGAAGCTGTGCTCCTATTTACCTTTATCCCACTGCAGACCAATAATGAACAATCTGCAGTGGACTACTTTGAGTACTACTAGCTTGGATGCCACAGGACTCTGCAGTTTCCCAAGCCTGAATTGGGACCCTGGTTTTGCCACTTATTTTTGACAGTAATTGCAATATTGGAGCAAAAATGTTAATATTAGTACTGTAGTGTCTTTTCCACATGATATTGAAAACATCAGTGTAAGTACTGATAATCTTATTTAAAAGTGAGATAGGTTGTCATTGTCTTGTGCTTATTCCACAGATGCTCAAATGTGGAATGTGCACTCTGTTAGCATTAAAATATTAATACAACATATAATGCTATATATATATCTAAAGGCAAAGAACACAGATTTCAGATTTTTTAATTAAAACAAATTTAAGTTTTAAAACCTAAAATAACTTCATTTTACCAATAAAACAACTAGTATTTCAATATTTTTAAATGGTATGAACTGTTAGTGTACCAAAAACCACTTTTATCATCACAATTATATGACTATGAGTAAGTTATTTTACCTTCATAAACCTGTTTCCCATTTGTAAGCGTGTAAAAATACACACTTTAAAGGATTAAATAATATATATGAAACATCTCGTGTGTATAGAGCACTTTGTAGACACTTAACTATCACCATCCTTCTTCTCCCTACCACCATCCTTGTCCTCTTGAGCATCCCCAGCTATGCATGCATATAGCAAAGGTACAGAAATTTCTAAAACTACAAGGGAAACTTATTTCAGTCCTTGGCCTATCAGAATTTCTTTTGAACTTAAGTAAGTTCTTTCCTTTCCTCATCAGTACTTTCAGCAGAAAAAGTTACACAGCAAGAAACATGGAAAACAAAAAAGGACATGATAATTCACAAACACTATAAATAATCCTTCATGTAATCTTTTAATCTCAATCATAAAAATAATCTTAGCTAAATCCACAAATAAGGCTTCAGGTATAGATTTATATGGCAAACATAATAACCTCCATAGAAAAATAATAAGTTTGGCTATAACCTACTTAGAAAAATAATAATTTTGGCTATCTCAAGAAAATTGGGAAAAAACACAGACACGTGAAGACTAAACAATGTGCTACTAAGCAACCAATGGGTTCACAAAGAAAAGAATCAAAAATACCTTGAGACAAATGAAAATGGAAACACAACTGTCCAAAATCTAATAGCCAGAACATGGAAACAACCTAGATGTCCATCAGCAGATGAATGGATAAGAATGCTGTGGTACATATACACAATGGAGTATTACTCAGCCGTTAAAAAGATTTCATTTGAATCAGTTCTGATGAGATGGATGAAACTGGAGCCGATTATACAGAGTGAAGTAAGCCAGAAAGAAAAACACCAATACAGTATACTAACACATATATATGGAATTTAGAAAGATGGCAATGACGACGCTGTATGCAAGACAGGAAAAAGACACAGATGTGTATAACGGACTTTTGGACTCAGAGGGAGAGGGAGAGGGTGGGATGATTTGGGAGAATGGCATTCTAACATGTATACTATCATGTAAGAATTGAATCGCCAGTCTATGTCTGACGCAGGATACAGCATGCTTGGGGCTGGTGCATGGGGATGACCCACAGAGATGTTATGGGGAGGGAGGTGGGAGGGGGGTTCATGTTTGGGAACGCATGTAAGAATTAAAGATTTTAAAATTAAAAAAATAAAAAACTAAAAAACAAAACAAAACAAAATCTATGGGACACAGCAAAAGCAGTTGTAAGAGGAAAGTGGACAGCAATACAGGCTTACATCAAGAAACAAGAAAATCTCAAATAAACAATCTTCTAACATTACACCTAAAGAACTAAGAAAAGAAGAGCAACCAAAGCCCAGAGTTAGTAGAAGAAAGAAAACAATAAAGATCACAGTAGATATAAATAAAATAGAGACTAAAAGAACACAACAGAAAAGATTAATACTAAGAGCTGGTTCTTTGAAAAGATAAAAAAATTGACAAGTTAGCCAGGCTCAGCAAGAAAAAAAGAGATAAAATAAAATCAGAAATGAAAGAGAATTTGTTTCTGGATTTGTATTCTGATGCCACAGAAATGCTGTGGTGTGAAGAGTCTTCAGAGTCCCTTGGACAGCAAGGAGAGCCAAGCAGTTCATCCTAAAGGCAATCAGTCCTGAATATTCATTGGAAGGCCTGATGCTGAAGCTGAAACTCCAATACTGTGCCTACCTGATGCCAAGAACTGACTCATTGGAAAAGACCCTGATGCTGGGAAAGACTGAACGTTGGAGGAGAAGGGGACAATAGATGAGATGGTTGGATGGCATCACCAACTCAATGAACATGAGTTTGAGTAAACGCCAGGAGTTGGTGATAGACAGGGAGGCGTGGCATGCTGCAGTCCATGGGGTCGCAAAGAGTTGGATACGACTGAGCAACTGAACTGATCTGAACCACAGAAATACAAAGGATCATAATGGACTATGATTAATAATCATAAACCAAAAAATTGGATAACCTAGAAGAAATGGATAAATTCCTACATACCTACAATCTTCCAGGACTGAATCATGAAGAAATAAGAGAATCTGAATAGACTGATTACCACGAGACTGGTTCTTGTAGATTTTGAGTATAAGAATTACTATCAGGACTAAAAGTAGGATATAAACCTAAGAAATTATTAATTTCATAATAATCACAAAGGAAAATTCTTAATTGTTTTGTTCTACTAATGTTTTGTTAGAATGAGTACTTTGTTAGATATCATAGCCTTAATTTAAATGGCTGAGAAATAAAAAAGAATTGATCCCAAGACTCTCTGAGGTGAATTGCTAAGGGAAAATACGTATTCAGAAGGAAAGTGCAAAGTGTCAAATCATGTTATTTTAACTTGGTGTTGACTTGAGGGCTACTTAAGTAAAAAGAACCTTTAATGGTGACATCCATATATTTTAGGTAGCATTAAAAACTCTAGAAGGAGGGACTCTTGCTCTATTCACTTTTGCATCCCCATCTAGAATAGAACCTGGTACACAGGAGGTGTACAATGAACACTCATCTTGTTTAAAGAAAATAACTGTGGCATAGTTAAAAAACAGACAACTAATGCGCTGACTAGGTTAACTACAATTTCATTCCACCTACAGTGGAAACAATATGAAAGCAAAAGATTACGAATCAAAAGAAATGGAAAAGGCATTTTAGCAAATTCACTATAAGCAGACTAACAAAGCACTCTGACCATACCAAAAGCATTTGGGAGTAACTTCATATACAGTAACTCCCTGTAACGGAGTATTTCTCATAGAATGTAAGTTTTTAACTCTAGCTATATTTGGGGTTATAGCAAAGTCCAGCATTAGGGAATTAAGAATAAGATGCAGTAGTGCTCAGTTAGTAACCTTTCTTAAACCAATCAGTTATAATTTCAGAAAACTATGTGAAAGTTATCATTGTTGAATGTCAAGAAAGCGCTATATACATACCAGATGTTTTATATGTGATTATTTAATCATTAGTTACTCTTTTATCCTTCAGAAAATAACACTATTTCTGTGGTTATCTTCATTTATAATCATATGGTTTTGATAAAAAGGTTAAAATACACTTCTTGAATGAAGAAATATACTACACAGACTAAAACCATGCAAACCCACCAGCATACTGGAAAAGAAAACTTGCCTTCCAGTTCTTCTAGTAAAAACTGAATCCTACTTCTTTCCTAACTAGGTATAAGAATCCTCAAAAGCAGGAAGCCTTATGTAAGTTTTCTCAATTACATTTTTTAAATTACCTGGATTCTTAGCTTAGCGGCATCCATCTTTCTACGGAATTCCTTCTGTAATTTTACCTTCAAAGCAACATCAGAAAGATCTTTGTTTTCCAGTTCCTGTAGTTGCTTTTCTGTTTCAGTTAATTCCACTTTTGCCTGTTCTGCTTCATGTTCAAGTTTTGTTACTTTCAGAGAATACTGCTTGCTTACTGACTTGGCATCATTACCTTCATAATAATAATAACAGTAATAACAATTATAAATTATGTTTAAAAGCTAAGTAAAACACCAAAAACATAAAATTTCCCTACTCTTAAAATGCTGGCCATGTAACTATTTAAGGCATGGCATTAAAAACCCAGCTGTCCCTTCACATCCCAGTCAAACACAACTTGTCATCTGGGCTCTTGAGAATTAGATCTTTAATGACTGTCCCCATTTGGTGTCATTCAATCTTCTTTCTGGTTCATCTTTTGTTCTGAATTTGCAGTTTACCTTTGCAGGCATCAAACTCTAGTTAGAAAGGTATGTGGGGTGACTCTCTGGCTCCTGGCTTACTATAATTTGTCTTCCTACTACCCATAATCTATCTCTGAATTCTCTTTTTTTCACTATTATGAAAATTTTTCAACATACCAAAAGTAGGGAAATAATCCTTATAATGAATCTCCATCACCCAGATTCAAGAGTTACCAAGATTTTGCCACTGCTTTTTCATCTAAGCCTTTTTTCTTCTTTTATTTACTTAAAAACTTTAAAACAATTCCAGATGTCATAACATTACCTATGTATATTAATACTTTAATAAGCATTTATATAGAATATGGAAATAACCAAAAGTCATTATCATACCTAACAATGTTAATATCTACCAGTCCCTATTCAGACTTTCCCAATGGTCTCAAAATGTCTTACAATTAGCCTATTTTTTTTCTATTAGTCTATTTTAATCACAATCCAAACAAGGTCACAATACATCTTATCGTCATGTTTCTTAAGAAGCCTTTAATGTAGAGCTGGTTCCCTCTCCTTTTTCATCTCCTTTTTTCACATTTTAATATCTCTGAAATCAGAGATATTTGAACTTGTTAAAGATAAATTTTTTTGAAATGCTTTTCTTATATTTAGAACATAGAGAAAAACAGAATATAAATACTGTTTCTGTATCTCTTTTCATTCTAAGCTCAGCTACTGACCCTGAAAACTTGGTTCTGATTTATTCTGAATAGTCAGCTATCCCTGGACTAGCAAACCCATGGCAGTGGAAAGTAAGAGTCGAGAGCTCATAGGAGGAATAATCATAGGGTCCAGTTGTTATACTGGTATACTGAAAGTCTCTTAATTTTTAATAAAAGTTTGTTAATTTTAATAAATTAAAATCTCTTAATTTAAAAATAAATCTGAATTTTAAAATTCTTTAACTTTTTAATAAAATCTTTTAATTTTTTATTAATTTATTTTTAAAGTAAAAAATTTTAATAAAAATCTTTTTAATTTAAAAATCTCAATTAATTAATTATAAATTAGTACATGTAAGTTGTTTTCTAGCTCTACAATTCTGATTCTGACTAACTGTAAATGTTTTAGTGACTCTAAGATCCCAAAATTGTTTAACACACCAATATTTTATGAACCACTAAGAAAAACTACAGTACCAATTACACCATGATAAAATGCTAAAATGCCACTGATTTTTAAGATGCATTCTGATTTCAGAGATATTAAAATGTGAAAAAAGTATATATTAAAACTGATGAAATACAGTATAATTGTCATTGTTATTCATTTTGGCTGAAGTAGCTACTGTTTGGGGAAGTCTTCAGTGAAAGGGCTTTGAAAAGGAAGTACACATTGACCCTTCCGCTAAACACCATCTCTAAGGGTCTTCAGTAAGCTCCAAATTGTCCTCCATTCTAATGAGCAAGAAGAGAACCTGCTCAGTTTAAGTGCAGATATCCTCTATTTTAAGGCAACCAGGATGGGTATACCAGGCTACAAAAGTGTGCTTGCTAGATATCCCATGGTGGGATAACCTATCTGAAAGAAAATCATTTATTTTAGAGCAGTAAATATCCTCAAGTTCTATGCACACTACCCTGAAATCATGGGAATGCAGAAGTTATTTAAACCCCTAAACTGTTTCCTAGATTCACCTAAGGGAGGTTTATTGGCATCGATCCTGCCTACGAGGAAGGAGCACAATCAAAATCAAACACATGGAATAACTGGAGCTAGAAGGATGCACTGCCAGGAATGAGAAATGAAAATGCTTTGGACAGCATCTGTGTGTGTGTGTGTGTGTGTGTGTGTGTGTGTGTGTGTGTGTGTATGTGTGCGTGTGTGTGTGTGTGCTCAGTCGTGTCTGACTGTAGGGGAAAGGAAGTTGAGAAAGGAAGACTGACAGCTAGAAAGCTAGACTGCAAGAAAGAGGTGGGAGAGGGAAGGCAAGTTTCTCCTTGCTGGCAGAGGATCTGGTACCCACAACTGCGTAGTCTGAGTGTGATTATAGTCCTGGGCTTGAAGAAGAGGAAGGTATTAATAGTATTTCCTTCAGTTCCCCTAAGAGACCAGAGAGTTGTTCTGAATTGGAACTGGGGAAAAGAAATGTTAGTGGTCTTATTCCTTCAATTCTTTACTGAATTTCATAGTAGTCAAGGCTTATACTTTGAGTATATTAGTTGGGGGAACCAAAAAACTTGAGGCGTGCATTTTAGAGTAAGCCTAATGGAGCTGGACGGTGAGGAAAGGTGGTGGTATATACACCCAACCTGGTAGAATTTGAGACTAAGGGGAGGAGCCGAAAGCCTGGCTCACTCAAGAGGACAGCTCTCAAGGACAAATCCTTACGTCTTCAGAAAAACAAAAGTTATCTACAGTTAAAGTACAAAGCTTGTAATTAATGTTAAAAACAAATTATTCAAGAAAGTAAAGACCAGTAATTTAAAATAGGTATTTACTAAAATGAGTTAGGAAAACATCTCGGACATCTTATTTCCAGAAGCCAAGTATAATGTTTCTTTAAAAAGTGACAAAAACCATTAAAGACCACAGAGGTTGGTTAGGACAATTCATAGATAAAAGCAAACATAATAAAGTCCTTTTGATAATTAACCTCCACGTATTGGCTTTAGAGCACACCTTGCTATACCAAATTCCAGACTGACGTGGAAAGTCCTGAGCATCAGAAATTAAAGTAAATGTTACAACATCAGAAGCACCTTTAGAACCTTTTCTTTCTCCTATAAGCTGGTTCACAAGATACTATTACCTGTTTTAATTAATTCTTTAATCAGATCTTCCTTCATCTTGATGTTAATAGTAAGTTCTCTCATTTTTTGTTTAGCTTCAGTAAGTATGAGTTCTGAATTTCTTAATTTTTGCAAATTCAACTCTTGACTCTCCT
Source organism: Capra hircus (assembly GCF_001704415.2). NCBI lineage: Eukaryota > Metazoa > Chordata > Mammalia > Artiodactyla > Bovidae > Capra > Capra hircus. The sequence continues at coordinate 76,927,598 of NC_030815.1, forward strand.
GGAGACATTCAATCTTTAAATCTTCAAAATAAAAGAAACAAAGCTGAGAAATAAAACTATCTGCTCAGAAACATTTAACAGAAGTAGAGTTTAAAAATGAAAAAAGCAGACACAGAAGCAGTCTAGAAGTACCAGAGGAAGGGACAAACAGAGAAGGAAAAAAATGGCAATTGTGATTTTAGTTTTCCAGCTTACAGTGAGTTTTCCTTTCCTTAAAACATGTATATGCTCTAGTCATATCCTGCAGGTTCTGACACAGTTTCTCATTGCTCTTAGATATTCTGCAATTTGACTTTTTCTCTAATCTGAGATACTTAAAAAAGCTATTAAATCTCCAGATGGGTAGAGATTTTCATTTTTTTCCTACTAACTTGTAGTTTTACTGTAATCAGAGAATGCATTCTATCCCAGACTAATCAGAACATGGTCCCATACTGTTTGTTACTGTCTTGTACCAGAATATACAATTACCTCACTGTTTTAGTTCAGCTGAGACTTTTTACATAATGAGACTTCCTCAATGAAGGAACTGGTGCACCGATGATTCACATTCTGACAAAAGTTTCTTACCTGGTTGTAGACCAGTAACAAACGGTTCAAGGATGGTGACTGTAGCACTTATCTATACTATTATACACTTTAAAAATCTATTTTCATTTCATGTTTTAGTATCACATGCATAAGCTCTTAAAAAAGATGCTATTTTCACAGTGTAGGACTTATCATGTTATTTATATTCTCTGTACTCTGTGTTTTTACCACTCATAAGCCAAGAGAAATGAGCTAAAATCTCCTCATACAGTTTTTGCAACATAAACATCTTTTATGCCATTTTTTAATGCATAAAATTTTCATCAGTTGTAAACATTACAAGCTGCTAGATTAAGTTGGCGCTAATGTCAAATACATCACTAATGGTAGGCATGGGTGCCAGTGAAGCAGTGAAGAAACACCCAGTAAATTACTTAAGATGGATTTTAAAGAAGGCAAGAGTGGGAAGTCAAACTCAAGTTTGAATATAAAATCCCCATTCTGAGAGATTTAGCCTATAACTCTATCTAGAATTGACTGGTGAAAAAGCTTTACTAAGGAGTAAAAAAGAACAAGAAATCAGAGCACAGAGCAGAGAACATAAAGGAAAAGCCAGGAAGGCACTCCAAACCAAGTTTCTGTCTCTGAGAATACCTAGATGCTTCTTAAATTATTGCTTGAAGAAAACGAGAAGTGTCTTATAAATATTAGATCTAAAGTACTCGAGAGAGTCTGTGTACCTTCATTCTCCAATCCTGACTTTTGTGTTTGATCCTGAATATCATTCAATTCAACAAGTGAACAAACAGAGCCTGGCTTCTGAATCCATGAACAACTTCTACGTCTGAAAAAGGAAAAGGCCAGGACCAAAGGTAACTTGTCTGTTAGTCATTTTTAATCTGCCCTCAAATTAGTTTTCCTCCAAATTACTCTTTAAATTATGGCTTACATAAAATAAATGGAATTTACTAATATTTCAGCAAGTAAAGAGATACCCCCCACCATGTTGGACCCAGTGGAAAATTCATCATGTTTTTTGCCACTGTGGCAGCAGAATTAGGAAATCCAAAATCTTTTTCTCTGAAAATTAAACTCCAATAACCATAAACATTCTAAAAATACAATTATTTTACAGATGTTAGACTGACGTGTTCAAAATACTGGTTTCGTAACACATTAGTTGATAGTACATTTAGCAAAAACCACTTAACTCTTCTACTAAAATTTTTTTAATGTTAAAAAAAACCTATTTCTGTATATATTTACTGTATCATGTAATTATGCTTATAAAATCAGTCAATATTAATATATATATTAACATACCTAATTTCAGATTTCTCTTGGCCTTCTGACTCTTCATCATCACTGTTATCAGAAAATTGGCATTGGAGGACTTCATCCTGTTCTTCTAAGTGACCCAGCAGCATCTGACTTTGTGTTCGAAATCCCGCAACTAGTCGATCCAGAGAGTATACAGAAGGGCTTGTGTGGACCTTACAAGTGATTCCCCCACCCAACAACAACAAAAAAAAAAGTGATTTTTTAAAGGGTCTATTTTTATCATATTGCTCAAAATGTGTTTTCTAAGAGGTTATTAGACAATAACCAATCACTAAGAGCCAATCACTAAAAACATACATTTCCCCTCCCCGCACTGCCTACAAAAAAGTCAAAACTCATTTCACAATACTATTGTGTCTCATGGATATACACTGCTTTCAGAATCTACACAGTTCTCCCTCTTCTAGAAAGCTCTTCTGGTTTCAGTTATAGCTTCAGAGAAAACCAGCACTCAAAAAGAATCATGAGTGAAAACATCACAGCTCTTGAACATAGCTCAGGCACTCCCCAACCCATGTGAAGCCCATACACAGTGTAACAGGGCACAACTGTTGCCCTGCCCCCAGCCTTCCCAGTCCTGAACGCTTGGAGAATTGCAGTGTTGTTAAGGATCTGTAATTTTCCCCTAATCAAAATCCCACCACATGAAGAAATCCAGAACCACTGCCACTCGCTCTGCCAGGGTAAGATATTCCTGATTTGGAAATTCAAAAGTAACTCAGGCTTCACCTGTGGTAGTCAGGGATAGTTGATTAATGCCCTAGTAACATACTTAATCTGTATCATGGGATAAGGAGATTTTCATGGGCTGCCTGCAAACTTTCTATATTATAACATGCTTCTATTGGCCTTAAGTTCTCAAAAATTTACCTTGGAAAACAACTATGAATTAGAAATTGCCTTTATTTTCATTTCTATTACCAAATGTTTCCTTTCTAGCCATGTCTCTATAAGTGAAAGTGTTAGTTATTCAGTCATGTCTGACTCTTTGTGACACCATGGACTGTAGCCCACCAGGCTCTCCTGTCCAGGGAATTCTCCAGGCAAGAATACTGGAGTGGGTTTGCCATTCCCTTCGCCAGGGATCTTCCTGACCCAGGGATCAAACCCAGGTCTCCTGCATTGCAGGCAGATTCTTTACCATCTGAGCCACCTATCTGTCTCTATAACCAAACCTCAAGGTAATTTACCCAAAAGGGTAAACAATAAGATCTCAGGGGAAGCATTCAATTTATTAATATAAATTATTATAAGCTACTAAATTACAACATATAGTAAAAATGTATATACCATATGGTGTTCAAGATTCAATTGATGGAGGTTTCTTCACATCCCCTCCCAGAAAAGCCTATCTGATACTGGATATTTCTCAATACCTGATTTTTGTGCCTCCACTGTTGGTCACCTAATAAGGCCATGTGTCATATCAGCACCATGACGAATAGGGGTAAAGTTTTCTAGGTGGCCTCCCAATTCTGGAATATGGGGGAGGGCAAGGGAGTTTATTTACAGAAGAACCAACTCAAGAAGTATTTATCTAACAAGCACATTGTACCAAGCATGGCCATTTGCATTATAACCAACAGAATTCAAGGTTTCTCTTTGCTGGCGGTGTGGGTAGGGGGCTGAGGGGTTTATTTCAGGAGCAAATAAAACTTTCTGTTTAGAATCAAGTTTTGTTCTCCAGGATTTCAACTTGCTTTCAAATGTTCTTTTTACAAAGAAAATCAAATGACCCAGCTTAATAACGAAACAGGTTTTGCCACAATGAGTAAACATTCAGAAAATTAATTCCTTAGCAGTCATTCCACACAAAAGAATGGCTTTTAACCTCTTCTGGCTCATAAAGCCTTCTATAATCTGTCCCCTTGCTACCTTAAGTGTTCGGTCCTGCTTTCTTTAGTTGCTTCTGCACTCCCTGCTCCCCAGAGAATATGCTTGCATTTTCAACCATATCCTAAATGATACTGGTCATAATGTAAGTACTCAATAAGCTGGGTAATAATTCAGATAATTGAGGTGTATCCAACTAGAAAACAATTTTTTTATTCTAATTGTGTTTTCTGAGAATTACATAGCAACAGGACTGGACAGAACTTTAAAGATTAGAGTTCAACTCATCCCAGGTTTAACTCTTCTCTGTAATACTGCAAATTATCATTTAGCCTCTGCTTAAACAAATTCACTGTGGGGACCCTATTAAGCCCTGAGACCTCTAATATTATTTTGAGAGTTTTCACTAATAAATCCCTCTTTATTTTCCCTTAGCACTGCTTCTCACTGGTCCTAGTTCTAGAGACAAAGTCTAACAATAATGATAAGCCTTCAAATACCTAAACACAGTCAATATGTCCCTTATAATTCAGACTAAATCTAGAGCTACTTCAAGATTTTCCCCAAGGTTCTATAATAACTTGGTTGTTTTCCAAAAATAATCTAATTTGACTTAAGGTGTTATACCCAGACTTGAACGTAATATTCTTGATCATCATACATTAAGATAATCTCTTCTCACTAGTGATACATTTGATTTTGTTTCATTAGATGTGCTGCAACTCATTTACCATAGATTGTGGCTTTCACCTATTTAATTTTGTAGTTGAATTTGAAAGTTCCACAAAGGTTCATGAGATGCAATTTGTCGTTTTGCTACTATGAAGTTGGTGTGTTTTGTTGGAATGAGTGTTTGGTTGGCAAGGGAACCTTCCAAGAGAACCTCTGCAGACACATCTCACAAAGCTCTGCTTCATCATGAGCAATCATGTATGCAAAAAAGTGATTAAAAAGCAAAATTAATTATTTGGGGGGGAGGAAATGGCCATTGTGTGAAAGATAAAATCTTAGTGAAAACTAAAAAGGCAGCTGACTTCAATGTAAGGGATTTAATGCACAAGAATTTTGTGACTCAATAAAAATGTAATTCATTCAGGAAAAAGAAAAGATTATACAGGTATTACCACTTTTGTGAATTTGAAGATTCCATAAGGTTTTAAAAATATATCCCTTAAGAACATTCCAGTTGGTTTTCTTACTATACAATAATGTCAAGTACTGAAAGTGATATTATTTACCTACTGCTTTTATTTCCTTTTTCATAATGCCATATTTCATCAAATCTAAAATGTCATCAACTAAGACACATCCCTATTTTTATACCATCAAGAAAGAAGAAAAGCTATCATCTATGAAATACCATCAACTGTAAAACATATCCTACCATCATAGTTGATAAAATGTGAAAAAAAATGTGAGGCTTATAATCAATGAAAAATGGTAGCATCATCAGCATATGTGGTGCTATTTTAAACTTACAAAATGACTGGTACCAGCTTCGTAATTTTTTCCTTCCAAAGTACCATTTTGGTGTGTATAACAGTAGCATTTGGCTTTAATTATAACATTAAGAAAACAGAAACCTCTGTTACATTTTTGCCTTAAGTTTAAGGTCAATTTTGCATTTCATTAGATGAGTTTCCAGTATCTGTTAAAACAAATGAGCCCCTTACTCTTTTTTTCTATTAATTTGATAAGTTATATTATTATATTTAGTTGTGAGGGGCAATTTCTTTAGGATTTCTACTTAAGTAGATAAATCCCAAAATTCCATTTTGGTGTTAAACCTTTTAGATTAAGAGATAGTTGAAAACAAATGTGTGACAATAGGAAAAAGTACAAAATGACATTCACTTAGAATGTTATTACCCATCAAAATCATGATATATTCCAGAATATTTAATGATTGTCAAGTGTTCATGATACATTAGGTAAGAAAAGCTAGCTATAAAAGTATATATACAATCATCCTTCAATTAAAAAATAAATTTTAAAAAGTGTCTAAAGTAGCTGGATCTAAATAGCAATTAAGTATTAACAAACAAAAAATGTGTGTGTGTGTGTGTATATATATATATATATATATATATAAAATAGCACTGACATATATACACTGCCATGTGTAAAATAGATAGCTGGTGAGAAATTACTACGTAACACAGAGAGCCCAGCTTGGTGCTCTGTGATGACCTAAGAGGGGTGGGATCAGGGGAGTGGAGGGAGGTTTAAGAGGGAGGTGATATATGTATAGTTATGGCTGCTTTGCATTGTTGAACGGCAGAAACCAACACAACATTGTAAAGCAATTTTCCTCCAATTAAAAATAAATGTAAAAAGTACATATATATGTATACATACAAACATAAGTAGTATGTTTTTTAAAGAAATATTTATTTATTTGGTTGCATTGGGTCTTAGATGTGGTGTGGGATCTAGCTCCCTGACCAGGGATCGAACCCAGGCCGGGGGGCCTCAGAATCTTAGCCACTGGACTGCCAAGGAAGTCTCAGTAATATGCTTTTAAAATAAATAAGATCCTTTCACTGTTTGCCTCCAATATATCCCTTGTAGCTCAGTCGGTAGGCTTCCCTGGTGGCTCAGACAGTAAAGAATCCATCTCCAATGAGGGAGACCTGGGTTTGATCCCTGGGTTGGGAAGATCCCCTGGAGGAAGGCATGATTATCCACTCCAAGATTCTTGCCTGGAGAATTCCCATGGACAGAGGAGCCTGACGAACTACATCCCATGGGGTCGCAGAGTCAGACACAACTGAGCAACTTAGCACAGCACAGCACAGCTCAGTTGGAAAAGAATCTCCCTGCAACACAGTAGACCCAGGTTCGATTCCTGGGTCGAAAAGATCCCCTGGAGAAGGAAATGGCAACCCGCTCCAGTATTCTTGCCTGGAGAATCCCATGCACAGGAGAGCCTGGAGGGCTACAGTCCATGGGATCCAAGAGTTGGACACAATTTAGTGACTAAAGCATAGGAAATAAAATCAAACTTTTTTTGTAATCAATTTAAAAACTTATTCAAGGACTTCCCTGGTGGTACAGTGGATAAGAATCCACCTGCTAATGCAGGGGATATGGGTTTAATCCCTGGTCTGGGAAGATTCTACATACCAGGGAGCAACTAAGCCTGTGCACCATAACCACTGAGCCCACACTCTGGAGCCCACGAACCTCAGCTACTGAGCCTGCACGCTGCAACTATTGAAGACCATGTGCCAAGAACCTGTGCTCTGCAGTAAGAGAAGCCCTGCTCACCGCAATTAGAGAAAGCGACTTAGCAGCAGCAGCAGCAGCAAGTACAACAATGAAGACCCAATATAACCAAAACCAAATATTTTTTAAAAACTGATTAAGCCATTGTCCCCCTTTGTCTTGAGAGAATTTTAAGTTGAGGAAATATTTCCCTTGTCAGATTGTTTTTACTTCAAGAAAATATTAGAGCTGAATTTCAAAAGAAAATATTAGAGCTGGAAAATATTAGCCCACCTTCTGCCAAGGAGACAGAAATTCGGGGAAAAAAATGAAATGGTATTTCAGATGTCTTCTTTGGCTTAATTTAGCTAGTTTTGGTATTTAATATGAAATCCTCCTCTCACTCTAGAACAATGTAACAGGAAACAATACTTGAACAAGGCTTGGTGTGCTTTGTATCTTCCCATACAAGCCTTTGTGTCTGCTGCAGCAGTCTAAGCAAGAGAGGGGCCTAGAGTTCTGGACACACAACAGGAGAAAGAGAACTCTCAAAACTGCTGGTTATATTACCTTTGCATTTTCTCCCTTTTCCCCTTCTTTTAATGGCTGGAAGCCACTAAATTTTAAAAGCAAAACTAAGAATTTGCTCATTTGAATACATATGTCCATCCATAGAGAAGGAAACAGCACTGGGAATAAGGGTTTCCCTTTATCAACATAAGGGGCTGTCTCTGGTCAGGATCTTTTCCTTCTGTGTCATAGCAATCTTTTGGAAAATTCACTAGTTCTTTCTTCCTGTTACATTTTAATTCCACTTGGTCACAAGCAAACTTGGAGATCACCTGTAACCACAGAGGAGCTACAAGTCTTATAGCGTATCTGCCCTCTTCTAAGCTATGGTAATCACACAATATGTTTTCCAAACTAGAACCCTTTAAAGTGAACGGGGGTAATAAAATTAATTAAAATTAAAAAAAAAAGAATTTGCTAATTTGAAACAATAACTGTGGAAATCTTTATTCCAATCATGGCTGTTTCAGATCTAATCAAACAACTAGAGATAAGAACAGAGGGGCCTAGCTCCTTCTCAATACCCTGTGGAGCTGTCTCCTCAAAGAATATGTGTGCGAGTGTGCGTGTGTGAAAGTCTAGTAAAAAAGAGAAAGAAACAGACACTGAGAGAGATAGTAAATGTCTAACTTTATGATCAGAAAAAAAATGTTATTTTTATAAAATAAGAGAATGCACAGAAACCGGAAATTCACATTACTAACCAAGAGTAAAAAAATTAAGTAGAATTAACAGATATCTAATTTCAACTCTATAAAGAACTTATCTTTCTTCTTAAATGTTGTATGAAAATTTACCATACATTCAACCAAAAGAAAATATCAATAACTCTAGAAAGTTCAACTGAAATTAATAGCAGCAAAAGTTTAAATTTTAAATCCAACCAGTCAAAACTGAAAACTATACAGTAATAGTAGCATCTGTCTTACTCACTCTGAGGCACAGAGCCTGGGACACAGGAGAGGTATCCCATAAACATGTATGTTATAGGACGCAGTGTGCCAGGCACTTTTTGAGTCACCATCTCATGTAAGTCCTCCCTATACCCCTCACAGGTCCCCCCCTGACAGATAAGGAGCCTGGGGTTCACACAGGTTTAGTCATCCCTCCAGGCCTACATCATAGAGCTGGTGTTCACACCCAAGCTTGCCTGACTGCAAAGTCTATGACACCTCTCACATTTCTTATCCCTTGGATTGTATCCAACATATCTCAAATAAATCATTTCCTTTCCTAAAATTAATAAATAGAAACCAAAATTCACGAGTCTGTTAATTAGTCTTTTCCATGGTGGAGATTCCTTGATTTTGATTTTTCAAGAGAAATCTGTGCATCCACATATATGTATACACATTTTATAAATAAAATTTATAAAGTAAAATTTAAAAATTAAATGAAACTTCATACTGATTTTTATACAGTCTTAATTAATTGTCAGAAGGAGAAGGAAATGGCAACCCACTTCAGTATTCTTGCCTGGAGAGTCCCAGGGACAGAGGAGCCTGGTGGGCTGCCATCTATGGGGTCGCATAGAGTTGGACACAACTGAAGCGACTTAGCAGCAGCAGCAGCAATTATATCAGACAAGATTGACTAATACATGGATATCATTTTGAAAATAGACCAAATAAGTCAAAATAAATATCTCCAACCTCATCAACTTGGTGTGATTAAAGAAAGAAAAAAATTTATGAAGATATCAGTCATATCTGAAAATATTAATATGATGGCAAAGAGTAGCTTTTTTTTCTCCTTGATAAATCTAAGCATTATCTTCAACTCTTCCTTTCAAATATAACTATACCTTTTCTTAATCATTAATTTTATTGAAAAGAAGCATGATTTTAAAGAGGGTATACATAACAGAAAAAGTATACACAAAAGTCTATGAAACCAAACAGAAAAAAAGAAAGCCTGCTAAGACTATATAAATACACTGTGATATTATATTGTATACAACCTCAAAAGAAAGAAACTAATGCTTAGACTTTACCTTCCTGGAATCCAATCTTGCTGGACTATAAATATAATGCCCCAAACGAGTATCAAATGGTACAGTGTATGGTCTCTTTTCAAGTATCCTGGTATCTGGCCCATCTCCACAAGTTTCCTTTACTGAAGAAGTCATTGACAGGTTAAGTTTTGTTAGTTCTTCACTCAGTTGATCCACAAGAAGTTGTTGTTCTATTATTTTTTCATTCTTTATAGAAGAAAGAGAAGAATTTAAAAAATGGAGAGACTCAGTATGGGTTAATGATTAAAAATAAATTGTACATTGATCACAAAATCACAACTACCTTAACAAAACAATAAAACCTAACTTATCCAGGGACTAGCCTTCTGGGACTTCCCTGGTGGTCCAGTGGCTAAGATTTCACAGTTCCACTGCAGAGGGCATGGGTTCAATCCCTGGTCGATAAACTAAGATCCCACATGCTGTAAGGTGCAGCCAAAATAAAAAAAATTCTAAAAACCAACCAACCAACCAAACAAACGAAAAACCCCAAAGACTAGCCTTCTGCTGTTCATAAGAATTTAGGATTGTCCTGAGTGTTAAAAGCTTTTGAATAGTAAGCAGGAACAAATACAGCTAATGAGTTAGTACAAGACACTGCCCCATACACTGTGATTGGTTAGCTTGCCCACCTGAAGCACTATGATTAGCTGATCTTTATAAAAGTCTGAACTTTCAGAGTGAAATCCAAGAAGTAACAAAAGACTAGAAAGTTGAAAAGTATAGAAAACGGCAAACAGCTAAGATGACAGCAAAGGAGACAGAAAGTGGTAACAGGTGCAGTGAAGTGAAAGCCTTTACTCAGTGAAAAAGAAAGCCACAAACACAGAGACAGAAGACAAGCAATTGAGAGCCGTGGGAGAACGAACTTGGAAATCAAAGGCAGAATGTGTTGTTTATGTGTGCTTGGGGGAGAGACATTGTGTGGTTTAGCTTTCTGTGTATCCTCTAAAGAAAAAATTTGAAGTACATAAGCTTTGTTTTATAAGCACAAAATTATATAAAAAAGAAAGGTCATTCATTTTAAATACTTCACATGTACTATAATGTTTAGATAGGGGAAAAAAAGGCAAACCCTAAAGTTTCACTGTGTTAATGCTGAACTATAAAATGTAACTTTATTTTAAAAACCACATATTCAGATAATTAAAATATAAAAAAATAGCATATAAGTTGAAGGGAGATACTAAATGGAGTCCTTTTATTCTCCAGGGAAAGGGTAAAAATACCAGTTTAACTGTTTTAAGTCAAGAGTGAATGGTATATACTCTCAAGGATAACCACTAAAAACAGTGAAAGTACAACTTTTAAAGCAATTAAATCCAAAAAATCTAAGAAGGAGAGAAAAATTAATATAGAGCAGATAGGATAAGTAAAAACCATAATGGTGGGATTATAACCAGAATATAATAGTAATTATATTAAATTCAGAAATGAACTCACAATCCAATTAAAGGATAAAGACTACCAGAAAGAACTATAAAATTGTCTAACCTGCTAATTGCAAGAAACATAACTAAAATCAATAAAGAAAGATTAAAGGGAAGATGGTAAAAGAGATACCATGTAAATATTAATCAAAAGAAAGCTGGTATAGCTATGTTAATATAAAATAGACTTAAATGCAAGAACCGTTGGGAGATAAAATGAAGTTAAAAAAAGATTTAAAAAAAAAAAAAAGGTCAATTCACCAGGATGCTGTAACAATTCTACATTTCTAGGTACTTAATAACCCAGCTTCAATATATATAAAATGCAAAAATTATATTTGCAAGACAAATCCAAAAATTATAGTAAGAGATCATAACATCCCTCTAAAATACTGATAGGACAAAAAAAAAAAAGACCAAAAAAGTGAGTAAAAATATAATTTGAATAAGAGGATTAACAGAATTGGGAGAACTCAATGATTACAGAATACAAATTCTTTTCAAACATATCTGTAATATCTACAAAAACTGGCCTTATGCTGAGCCATAAAGCAAATCTCAACACAAAGAACTGAAGTTATACGGACAACAATGCAATTAAGCTAAAAATTAATAAAAAGAAATCCTTCATGTGTTGGAAATAAAATAACTAACTATATAACCCACAGGTCAAAGAAAAAACTCACAATAAAAATCAGGAAAAATTTGAGCCAAATGAGGAATGCAGACAAAGATAAGCTTAGGAGGAAACATATAATTTTAAATGCATATATTATAGATGGTTAAAAATATATAGAAAGGCTAAAAATCAATGAACTGGGCACCCATCTAAACAATTTAGAAGGATTCTATGCCCCTAAAAAAGGCAGAAAAAAACTAAATAATAAAGATATGGGTGGAAACTAATTAAAGAATAAACAAACATACCACAGAAGATCATCAAAGTCAAGAATGGCCCCCTGTGGGCTTCCCCAGCGGCTCCATGGTAACGAATCTGCCAGCCAATGCAGGAGATACAGCTTTGATCCCTGATCAGGGAAGATCCCACATGCTGGGGAGCAACTAAGCGCATGCAACGTAACTACTGAGCCTGTGCTCTAGAACCCGGCAACTGCAACTATTAAGCCCAGGTGCTGCAACTACTGAAGCCCATGTGGTCTAGAGCCTGTGCTCGAAAACAAAAGAAGCCACTGCAATGAGAGGTCTGTGCACTAGAGAGTAAACCCCACTTGCCACAACTAGATTGAAACGCTGGAGCAAAGCAACGAAGACCCAGAACAGCCACAAATAAGTAAATAAACAAAATTATAATTTTTAAAAAAGAATTTAGTCTCTGAAGAGACTAAAAAAAATTGATAAACCTCTGGTGAAGTTGATCAAGGAAAAAAAAAAAAGAGAGAGAAGGCACAAATAACCAGGAATGAAAAACGGGATATCATTACATGTCTAAAAGCATTAAAGAGGTAAGACTGTTATAAACATTTCAACATATTTATTGAAATATGAAACAGCTGTTACATTCTTAGAAAAACAGACCTTACCAACAAGGGGGCAAAAGGAAAATGTGACTGAATTCATAATTAAACATTCCACAGAGAAATTTTCCAGGCCCAAATATTTTTCAAGTGAATTCAACCAATATTTAAGGAAGAAATAATACCAATTCTTCACACACTCTTCCCAAGTATAGAAAAAGAAGGAATGCTACCTAAACTATATTATTAGGTTAACCTAATAATTATTGCTATTGCTAAGTCACTTCAGTCGTGTCCGACTCTGTGTGACCCCATAGACGGCAGCCCACCAGGCTCCCCGGTCCCTGGGATCCTCCAGGCAAGAACACTAGAGTGGGCTGCCATTTCCTTCTCCAATGCATGAAGTGAAGAGTGAAAGTGAAGTTGCTCAGTCATGTCCAACTTAGCGACCCTATGGACTGCAGCCTTCCAGGCTCCTCCATCCATGGGATTTTCCAGGCAAGAGTACTAATAATTATCAGGTTAACCTAATTTGTTACAGTATCTGACAAGAGTATTTTGAGAAAAGAAAATATACACATGAATAGACATGCTAAAATCCTAAACAAAATAATTACAAACCAAATCAAGGACATTTGTAGAAAAGAGTAAATTAACACAGAAGACTTGACTGCTATCCTTTGAAGGACCTGCATACGAGGTTGTTCATTGGCTGGTGTCTGGGAACTCGGATCCTAACAGGGTTCCTAATACCCTATCAAGTAAGAGTGGCTCACTGTGCTCAAAGTGTTTGTGCAGACAAGGTGGTTTATGTTGAACACCTGCTTTCCTTTCCTTCTGCTAGTCTGGAATTCTGGTATATGGTGGTCAGAGAATGCCTTCATGGCCAGTTCTCAATAAAACCTGAGTCTCCTCAGTAGACAACACTTCACGTGAGTTGCCTTTGCTGGGGGAGTTAAGTACATGTGGGTGACTCCACTGGGAGACAGTTCTTCGAAGCCTGTGCCTGATTTCTTCTGGCCTTCACTCTATGTCCCTGTTCCATTTGCTTTCTTTTATTAGGTCCATGCCTAGTAAGTCTAGTCAAGGCTATGGTTTTTCCAGTGGTCATGTATGAATGTGAGAGTTGACCATAAATAAAGCTGAGCACCGAAGAATTGATGCTTTTGAACTGTGGTATTGGAGAAGACTCTTGGGATTCCCTTGGACTGCAAGGAGATCCAACCAGCCCATCCTAAAGAAGATCAGTCCTGGGTATTCATTGGAAGGACTAATGATGAAGCTGAAACTCCAATACTTTGGCCACCTGATGCGAAGAGCTGACTCATTTGAAAAGACCCTGATGCTGGGCAAGATTGATGGCAGGAGGAGAAGGGGACAGCAGAGGATGAGATGGTTGGATGGCATCACCGACTCGATGGACATGGGTTGGGGTGGACTCCAGGCGTTGGTGATGGACAGGGAGGCCTGGCATGCTGCAGTTCATGGGGTCACAAAGAGTTGGACATGACTGCGAGACTGAACTGAACTGATGAGTACAACTGTATGCTGCATACATAACAGTATAACAGCATAACAGTACATCATAACCCCCCACCAAAAAAAGGTTTATTTCAGGAATATAAGATTGGTGCAAAAATTGGAAAAATCAGTACAATTCACCACATTAACAGAATAAAGTGGGAAAATCATGATAAAGAAAAATCATTTGATAAAATGTAATATCCATTCATAATAAAAATTCTCAGCAAAGAATGTTTCCTTGGTTTGATAAAGAATAAATTAAAAAATACCTACAGCAAACATGATACTTATAATGAAACAGTGAAAGCTTTTCCTTTATAGTTGGAAACAAGACAAGAACATTTCCTATCACCACTTGTATTCAATACTGTATTGAAGATCAAAGTCAATGAAGAATGGTTAAAAAAAAAAAGGCAGCATAAAGATCATGAAGGAATAAAAATGTCATCATTTGCAGATGACACAATCATAAACGGAAATCCAAAAGAATTTACATAAAATATCAGAATTTAAAAATGAATTTTATCAAGTTGCTTGGTATAAGCTATCAATATTCACAAACCAATACAGTTACACATACCAATAAACAATTAAGAAAATGGAAATCTGAAGAGATTCCATTCATAGTCACATAAAAAAATACAGCATCTGGGAATGACTCTAACAAAAGATGTTCAATATATAAACATAAACCCAAAAAAGTCATTACTGAGAAAAACCAAAGAAAACGTGAGTAAATGGAGGAATATACCAAGTTCATGGGTTACTGATACACCTAGACTTATCAGGAACCTACAATAAATAAGAAATGTGACACTGGTCCAAAGACAGGCAAGCCAATGGGGTACAACAGAAGACCCAGAAATACACCATACATTCATGCATGAAGGAACCCTGACTTGTGACAAACAGCACTCAGAATAGTGGTGAAAAGATGGCTTTTTCAATAAATAATCCTGGAACAAATGGATATCTACCTGGAAAAAAACTGAAATTTGACCTTTACTTTATCCCACATACAAAAATCAGTTTTAGGACTATAGAGCTTAAATGTGAAAGGCAAACATAATAATGGAAGACTAAGTCCAATAGGAAAACAAGCAGGAGACTTGAAAGAGCATTTCACAAAAGAAGGTACCCAAGGACTTCCCTGGTGGTCCAGTGGTTAAGAATCCACCTTATAATGCAGGGGATACAGGTTCGATCCCTGGTCTGGGAAGATCTTACATCACATCTCACACTAAGAACGTGTGCCACAACTACTAATCCCAAGTGCCTAGAGCCCATGCTATGCAACAAGGGAAGCCACTGCAATGAGAAGCCTGCTCACTGCAACAAAGAACAGCCCTCATTGCAATGAAGAGTAGCTCCTGCCACAACTAGAGAGAGCCCAGGTGCAGCAACAAAGACTCAGTGCGGCCAAAAATAATTTTAAAAAAAGAAGGTACCCAAAGACCAAAAAAAAAAAAAAAAAAAAACATGAAAAAGTGCTCAACTTCACTGGCCATCAGGGAAATGAAAATTAAAACCACAATAAAATAACATTACATACCTGCCATACACAACTACTGAGCCCACACACCCAAGAGCCCAGGCTCTGCAAAAAGAGAAGCTACTGCAAATGAGAAGCCCACACACTGCAACTAGAGAGTAGCCCCCACTCTCCACAACTAGAGAAGCCTGTGCACAGCAAAAAAGACCCAGCCCAGCCATACATAAATAAATAAATTTTTTAAATCAAGAAATAGATTTTTAAAAACACAATAAAATAACCTTACATACCTACCAGATTGCCTAAGATCTAAACAATTCACAATAACAAATGCTGGCAAGCAAGTGCAATAGCAGGAATGTTCATACAGTGCTGGTGCAAGTTTAAACTGGAAAACGAGTTTGGTATTATTTACTGAAGTTGAAGATTTGCCTACCCTATGTATGACCTAGCAATTCAGGCACAAATGCAAAAGAAATGCATGTGTGTGCACCAGGGGACATGTATGAGAAAATTCATAGGAAAAAAATATATATCAACAGTAAAAAGAAAAATAAATTGTGAAATAGTCATACAATGATATCCTATACAGCTATAAACTAACCAAGCTACAGCTTCACACAAAAACGTGGATGAAGCAGAATAGACAAAATGTTCAGTAAAAGCAACCAGATACTAAAGAATGTATATTGAATGATTAAATTTATAAAAATTCCAAAACTTAAATTGCAGAGTTCAAGGATACATAGTAAAACCACAAAGTAAAGCAAGGAAATTATCACTATCAAAGTTAGGAGAGCAGATCTCTCCGAGGAGAGACTAAGGGCTTCTGGGGATGCTTTATATATGTTTTCAGACAGTAAAGAATCCGCCTTCAATGCAGGACACTTGGGTTTGATCCCTGGGTTGGGAAGATCCCCTGGAGAAGTGAATGGCAACCCACTTCAGTATCCTTACCTGGAGAATCCCGTGGACAGAGGAGCCTGGCAGACTCTAGTACATGGGTTGCAGAGTCAGACACAACTGAAAGACTAACACTACTTTCCCTATGTTTTTCAATTAATACAGAGATAGAATGGTTAAAAAAAAGAAGAAGAAAGTAATGTCAAAGTCTAATTTTTCCTGGATCAGATCATTATTCAGGACAGTAGTTACTCCCTGATAGGAAGCTAAAGGCTTTAAATGAAATGAACTGTATGGGGGACGGGAGGGTTCACAGCCAGGGTGTATAATATTGGGTTGGCCCAAAATATCTTATGGAAAAATCCAAACTAAATTTCTAGCCAATCCAATACTTAGGGACATACCATGTTACACTGAAGGCACATCCATGTTAATACAGAAAACCTAAGATATAGACTTTGAAAGATTTGGCCAAACCGAATGAGCAAATCATTGATGGAGAATAAAACAGTAATCTAACAAATGAAAATTTTAAATGATGTGTTTACCTTCCAACACTTAACAATATCCCACTGCCTATTACTCAGGCAAAAAACAGAAGGGAAAGTATAAAGAAAGGATAACTACAACATGACTTGCAAATTAAATTCCTGGGTATTAGGCTCTATATTTGTGAAATATAAGTCAAGCTAACAATAAAAATGTTTTCCCTTCACACCAATTTAGGGGAAAACTGTAATAACTCTTTCAGGTGCTTGTGTTCAGAACTCTTCAACTGAAACCTATTTTTGCAAACATTCCTACTTATCATTTAGAATGCTATTTTAGTCAGGTACTGTTCCAATGAAATACACAGAGCAAGGTACATTAACTCTACCTGTAATCTATTCACTTTTTGTGCTTCTTTCAAAGAAACAACATGTCCTTTGTTTTCCTGCACCATCATTTGCACTTGATTCTTTAGCTCCTTCACCTCCAAGTCCTTCTGATTAAATACTACTTCATCAGCAGCAAGAGCACACTGGGAGGGGGGAAAGAAAGCACAAGAGAGAGTCACCATGGAAAATATTCAAGAGAAATCACCTAATACCACAAAAACTGTGGTTTAATGATAGCCTGACAATGACTCTTAAAATCTTCTTACCCTTTTTTTCTTGTTTCTCTATTATAAGGAAGGCAGAAACAGCTGAGAGGACCTATCACTGGTATAATGTAATAATTAGTCACCAAAGAGATAGGAAGACAGTCCTTATTTTTATTTCTTGTATTTTAAGACTGAAGCCAGTTATTCAAAGTCTATAGTACATTCAATAAGGTGTTTACAAGTTTTCTAGAACTGCCGTGAGTTTTTTAATGTGGGTCTTCAGAAATCAAAAAGGTCACATTTCCCAAATTGACCTATATAGTATAAGAATGCTCTATATTTATAATGGATATTTAAAAGAAGAACATTTGCTAACTTTGCACCCTTTCACTACAAAGAGATATATCTTGAAGATGTTTGGAAATATGGTTAAACATGTAGTTTTCTTAGTTCCTGGTGAATTATTCCTGTCACCAAATAAACTTGAAATATGCAAATAATACTTTTAAATTTTGAACTAAATAAATAGAAAATCAACATTGGTCAAGGGCTTACTTTATACTAGATTGTAACATGTGATTTTAAAAATATCTCATTGAAGAAATTAAACATTTTCATGAAGAAACTGAAGTTTAGTGAGTGAACACCATTCCAGGACAACACAGTGGATAAACCAAACTCCTGACAGTCAACCTCAGGGCCTGTCTGGATCCAAAGCCTGTGCTCTTTCCACTAAGACACAGGAAAAGAGAAGAATGAGTAGCTGATTTGCAAACAAAATTGCATTCTCAAAAACACAGCATGCACATGACTCCTCAGGTGGTGGCATGGAGATGGACAGGCCTCTCCACAGGGAACCCATGGACTGAGGCCAGCCTTGATTTTGCCACAGCCTTCCCTTGGGGCTTTGGGAGAGTTTCTTCTTTTTTCTGCTCGGGATGTTGAATGACCACATAGGACAGGATGCATGACCCTGATGGTTCTTATAACCCTGTTTACGTGACCTTTATGACTTTTCTTTTTAAAATAAAATATTCATTAGCCCATATCCTCTGCTCTGGGCAATTAACTGTCAGTCTGAGAGCTTACAACGTGGTTGTTCTCCCAGTGCTGCATACAGTGTTGTTACATGTACTTTATAAATTACAGCTTTATTGTTTATTTTTTATTTAAAAGTGTTTTTAAAAAGTGTTTATCTGTAGAGTATATTCATGTTCACATACTGCTCCTGTGTTCAAATTATGGAGGAAAAAAGCAACAAAGTCCCTTAAGAGGTATTTATGAGAGGATGGAGAACCACTTAAGAATATCCTGATGAAGCAATAAAAATGATTTTATTAAATCTCAGCACATGAGCATATTTTTTTAGTATTCTATGTGTCAAAATGGGCAATCATAAAGTAGTTCTTCTGTATACTGAAGGAGGAGAGTTACCTGGTGCAAAAAATCTTGTGCAACTGTTGAGTTACAAGCTAAAGTAGCCACATTTTTCATAGGGTGCTATTTTTACTCTAAAGAACAACAGATAAGCTATTCACATTTGGGTGTGTGACATCATTTCAAGGAAAACAACTAACAGTATTTACTGCAAATGATAAAATTCAAGTTTCGTACAAAAATCAGAATTTTGGAAAACATTTCTGCTACCATAAACTTGACAGCTCCTAATACTTAAAGATTTTGCAGGAGGTGATAACAGAGGTGATATTAATAAATGTGATTTTTTAATATTATATTGTGAATATGTTAACACTGAAAAATCTTCATAACTTAGTAAACAAATATTTCTCAAGTATCCAATGCATGCTGATTCAAAAATCACATGTGGATAAAAGATCCATTCAAAATGTAAGATAAAAATCAGTGAACTATAATGTAACAAAATGGTTTCAAATCCCACACAAGTAACCATTAGGAAATTTCTACTTGTTGAGTTTTGATGTAATATCAAAGGATATTCACAATTACCTGAAAAAATCACTAATATATTCTTCCCCTCCAACTACAAATCTAGATGAGTCTGGATTTTCTTCACACACTTCAACTAAATATATTGCAACAAACTGAATGCTGAGCTATATGAGAATCCATCTGTCTTCTATTAAGTCAGACATGAAAAGATTCGCAAAAATATAAAACAATTCCACTCTTACTAAATTTTTTGTTTTGGAAAACAGTTATTTTTCATGAAAAAATGCTCCTTATGTTAACATTAATCAGGTTATTATTGTTAGTTCTGAGTGAACTAGTAGTTTACATTTTCTGTTTTAATTCTAATACAGTAAATATGAATAGATACAAACTACATCAACAAAAGGTCTCTAGGGGACCTCAATTTGAAGAAAGTAGCCTTGTGAGAAAAAAGTTTGAGAATTGCTGTAATAGAGGTTTCTTTCTAATACACATTAAAAAAGATACTGAAGAAAGATTTCTAACTAGAAAGCTATCTTATTACCTATATGTTTTCCTATGTTTAAAAAAATGGTGGAATAACCATTTGCCTGCTGCTGCTGCTAAGTTGCTTCAGTCGTGTCCAACTGTGCGACCCCATTGACAGCAGCCCACCAGGCTCCCCCATCCCTGGGATTCTCCAAGGCAAGAATACTGGAGTGGGTTGCCATTTCCTTCTCCAATGCATGAAAGTGAAAAGTGAAGTCGCTCAGTCGTGTCCAACCCTCAGCGACCCCATGGACTGCAGCCTTCCAGACTCCTCTGTCCATGGGATTTTCCAGGCAAGAGTACTGGAATGGGGTGCCACTGCCTTCTCCGATCCATTTGCCTACCAGAACGCAAATGCCACATAAGCATAAATAGGTATGTCTGTTCTCCATTATTTCCCCAATGACACATAATCTTTAAATAATCTAAATGTCTTTATGAATGACAAGTAGAGAAATGTAACTCTTAGTTTAACATATATATAATATGTATACATGTACATAGCTACATTCCTTAAATATTATCAAACATGATGATTTCTCTAAAGAATCAAAACTCCAATCTCAAGAGATGAAGTATTTTTCTTTCAAAAAGCACTGACCTAAAGAGGGATTAAAAACAATAAAATGTAACTTAATATTGTTTCTGAAACTGTGTTTCTTTTCATTTTCTAAATTAATAACCAGGTTCACAAGAGTCTACTTAATAAATACAACAAATTAAAATATCAGGAGAAAAGAGAAGGAGCTAAAAAAACGAGGAGAAGAAAACAGAGAAAAAACAGGGTAACAGGAAAAGAAAAGGGAGAAAAAAACAGAAAAGGCAAATGAGATTTTACATATAACTCTTTAAAAAAAAACAAAAAAAGACTAAAACTTCTGAAACCCCAAAATGACTCTTACTTGCCCAAATAAATTTAGTCTTTAAACAAGTTACCTACTAAGGTGGTGTCTAAGTACCT